>NC_054704.1:21419053-21624053 GCF_016097555.1 Gigantopelta aegis
AGGCGGCAAGCATCCTTCCACTGACCTGTCACCTAATTACTATTGGATTACATTTTTTTTCAATTGTTAAAACATTTTAAAGCTGCTAATAAGGGTTCTTCATATTGTTGTTGACCGTAGATATATGACACATTTAAGCTGGTAAATTGCATGCCTCAGTGTTTGCAGATTATCTCTCATCCGAGTAAGAACAGGAGCTGAAGACTATTTATTTTGATATCGGGGAGAGTCAATGTTTCAACGTGCTTATCACTGTAGCTACTGTGGACTTTGGATCGTTGATTTATCATGTTGTTGCTTTCATCATGGTAATAGTCACTGAACCTATCCCATTATATTTGGCATTCTAAAAATCATATATACTGATGGAATGAAATAAAGGATCACACAGATACACATGTAGCAACAAGAAATAATGACTGCATCAAAAATCAATTCATATTGTCAGACGTTGACTGGGAACATATAGGCAGCACATTCAACACTACAGACATTCAATCCCACATTACAACTTGGTATGAAATACAGACACTACTACGCTAGTTGTGAATTAAATTTGGTCTACAATTCCATGTGTTCCCTTATTTCTTTCCATCAGTATATATGACAAGCTGTTTAATTACTTTCAGGCATACCTAGCTGTATACAATAAACATGTATGCATATTTAGATTTATTCTTTGTATATGCATGCATAGATAAATATATATACATGTATATATCTAAGGCAGGATGTAGAGCTGTCAAAGGTATAGGACTTGCCTTGAGTACATTGGGTCATAGGGTCAGTGCCCTATGATAGATGAACGTCTGGTTTCAAACAATTCTCCGTGTGCTGTTCTGTCTGTGGATAAATGCCCATTGTTATTAGTTTGACTATAGGTCCTAGTAATGAGCTACTCTTGGAAAACTAAGTTCCAAATCCATATATAGCTCCCCCTTTCCAATTCGGTGGACCGATCAAAAAATGCGCCAAATTTCCTTCATTCAAATTGAACACTTTTTTCCCTTTGGCATTAATCCAACAGGACATTCCAAATTCCATAGCACCAAAACCAATCCCTTCACCTGTTACCGACTCTGGTCAGGCTGCTGGTGCTCTCTTGCACCTGCAAGTGCAGGCGGTCCCTTTTCTGTCCTGGACGGAGGAGCTGGCCGAGGCCAATACCTGTGCCCATGACAGGTGTGCGCTAAAACAGCTTGTTCTGAATATGCACGTTAATCCATATACCATACCATACTATAGTTTGACTATTACTGAGGCTGGCTATTATTGTTAAAGAGGTTGATTGTGAAATGTAATGCATTGAAATATATATTCACTTTTCATAGAGAGTGTAAAATGAAAGTGGTAATCATTTATGGGAAGCTGTGTAATGGTTCCAGATATCTATGATTTGCTTATAGCAATATCCATGCAAAGCATAAATAACTGGTATTAGACATGTTTCCCTAAACATAGTTTTCAGATATCTATGATTTGTTGGTAGCGATGTCAGTGCAATGCATGAAGCACTGGTATTAGACAAGTCTTCCTAAACATAGTGGATCCCAGATGTTTTACTTGGCCCCATAGTTGTCCTATTTGAAGGGATTTCATTGTAGATTCACTTGGCCCCATAGCTAGTTGTCCTATTTGGAGGGATTTCATTGTAGATTCACTTGGCCCCATAGTTGTCCTATTTGGAGGGATTTCATTGTAGATTCACTTGGCCCCATAGTTGTCCTATTTGAAGGGATTTCATTGTAGATTCACTTGGCCCCATAGTTGTCCTATTTGGAGGGATTTCATTGTAGATTCACTTGGCCCCATAGCTAGTTGTCCTATTTGGAGGGATTTCATTGTAGATTCACTTGGCCCCATAGTTGTCCTATTTGGAGGGATTTCATTGTAGATTCAAGTGGCCCCATAGTTGTCCTATTTGAAGGGATTTCATTGTAGATTCACTTGGCCCCATAGTTGTCCTATTTGGAGGGATTTCATTGTAGATTCACTTGGCCCCATAGCTAGTTGTCCTATTTGGAGGGATTTCATTGTAGATTCACTTGGCCCCATAGTTGTCCTATTTGGAGGGATTTCATTGTAGATTTACTTGGCCCCATAGTTGTCCTATTTGGAGGGATTTCATTGTAGATTCACTTGGCCCCATAGTTGTCCTATTTGGAGGGATTTCATTGTAGATTCACTTGGCCCCATAGTTGTCCTATTTGGAGGGATTTCATTGTAGATTCACTTGGCCCCATAGTTGTCCTATTTGGAGGGATTTCATTGTAGTTTGTCTTGAGAAATTAGAAACTGGTAAAATACACCATTTACTACCTCACAGATTTAGGGGTGGGACGTAACCCAGTGGTAATGCGTTTGCCTGATGCAAGGATGGTGTGGGATTGATCCCCATCAGTGGGCCCACTGGGCTTATTCTCTTCCAGCCAATGCACCACAATGGTATATCGAAGGCTGTGCTATCCTGTCTCTGTGATGGTGCATATATAAGATGGGGAAAATGTAGTGGGTTTCCTCTCTAAGACTATATATCAAAATACCAAATGTTTGACATCCAATAGCCGATGATTAATAAATCAATGTACTCTAGTGGTGTCATTAAACAAAACAAACTTTAACCAGACAGATTTATTCTTAACAATGTGTTGATTTAGAATCATTATTTGTATTTATGTTCCCCGCCAAGTTTAAAATCCTCTACATTGTTGATTTAGAATCATTATTTGTAATTATGTCCCCAACCAAGTTTAAAATCCTCTACATTGTTGATTTAGAATCATTATTTGTATGTATGTCCCCCACCAAGTTTAAAATCCTCTACATTGTTGATTTAGAATCATTATTTATAATTATGTCCCCAACCAAGTTTAAAATCCTCTACATTGTTGATTTAGAATCATTATTTGTATGTATGTCCCCCACCAAGTTTAAAATCCTCTACATTGTTGATTTAGAATCATTATTTGTATGTATGTCCCCCACCAAGTTTAAAATCCTCTACATTGTTGATTTAGAATCATTATTTGTATGTATGTCCCCCACCAAGTTTAAAATCCTCTACATTGTTGATTTAGAATCATTATTTGTATGTATGTTCCCCACCAAGTTTAAAATCCTCTACATTGTTGATTTAGAATCATTATTTGTATGTATGTCCCCCACCAAGTTTAAAATCCTCTACATTGTTGATTTAGAATCATTATTTGTATGTATGTCCCCCACCAAGTTTAAAATCTTCTACTTTGTTGATTTAGAATCATTATTTGTAATTATGTCCCCCACCAAGTTTAAAATCCTCTACATTACTGACTTAGAATCATTATTTGTATGTATGTCCCCCACCAAGTTTAAAATCCTCTACATTGTTGATTTAGAATCATTATTTGTATGTATGTCCCCCACCAAGTTTAAAATCCTCTACATTGTTGATTTAGAATCATTATTTGTATGTATGTTCCCCACCAAGTTTAAAATCCTCTACATTGTTGATTTAGAATCATTATTTGTATGTATGTCCCCCACCAAGTTTAAAATCCTCTACATTGTTGATTTAGAATCATTATTTATAATTATGTCCCCAACCAAGTTTAAAATCCTCTACATTGTTGATTTAGAATCATTATTTGTATGTATGTCCCCCACCAAGTTTAAAATCCTCTACATTGTTGATTTAGAATCATTATTTATAATTATGTCCCCAACCAAGTTTAAAATCCTCTACATTACTGACTTAGAATCATTATTTGTATTTATGTCCCCCACCAAGTTTAAAATAATCTACAGTGAGCCTAATAAGTGACAAGCAATGCAGCCTGAGCCCATACTATAGTGTCTCGTTACACTGGCTATGACTTACATCTGAACAAGGAAGTCCTGTGCTGTCACAGCTATCTACACTGTTATGTCAGGTTGATGGACTTATGCAGTCACATGCAGACAGATACACTGTTTACAGCCAGAACTTTCCATAGGAACATCGTCATTCACTGTTAACAATGTGTTGATAATGGTTGCCATAGATACAGAGTTACTGGACAGGCTTCACTCCTTTTAAGGTTTTTTTTCTGCAAGCAGACATGAATTCAAATGTTTAGTGCGAACAGTGAACATCCTTTTCAGCTAACAGCATAATTCGCATGAAATTTTACAGTGAAATTTTGAGTGAGTATGGAGCAATGGGCAGCTAAACCCCAATAGTTATATCCAGTTTATTAGTATTTGTTTTATCTTTAAGAAAGTGTAACCACTCCACCACCACCACTACAAGCCCACTAAAAATAAGTAATACAAATCTGTATGCTGTATGATGAAATAAATATCTGGATATAGACATGGTGAGTTTTAGAAATTTAATTTTTTTTTTAAATTTTTTTTTCATATATTTAATACTTTGCTTTATAGATTAAGCAGATAATTAGAAAACAGCAGTAAATTCCCAATGGTATGTGTTTGCTTTTGCATTAGGTTTCCTCTGATGATTACGTGTCAGAATTACCAAATGTTTAACATCCAATAGCCGATGATTACTTAACCAATGTGCTCTAGTAGTGCTTGGTGGAAACCGACTGTTGGATTTCAGTAGAACCCATTCATTGCAGTTGGCACTATTTGTGTTCTATGTGTACAGTGGTAACTTTGTATATGGAAACCGACTGTTGGATTTCAGTAGAACCCATTCATTTGCAGTTGGCACTATTTGTGTTCTATGTGTACAGTGGTAACTTTGTATATGGAAACCGACTGTTGGATTTCAGTAGAACCCATTCATTTGCAGTTGGCACTATTTGTGTTCTATGTGTACAGTGGTAACTTTGTATATGGAAACCGACTGTTGGATTTCAGTAGAACCCATTCATTTGCAGTTGGCACTATTTGTGTTCTATGTGTACAGTGGTAACTTTGTATATGGAAGCCGACTGTTGGATTTCAATAGAACCCATTCATTTGCAGTTGGCACTATTTGTGTTCTATGTGTACAGTGGTAACTTTGTATATGGAAATGCTTCAGACACCAGATGAATTTTTCCTGTTAGAAATAATTAAAAGTCACCATGGATAATACAAATAATAACATCTCACTATGAGGAGTTCTAATTAATCTAGATAATCCTGGTTAATTAAAACGGCTCAGTTTTGCACTATTAATTAACAAAGGGCAGATAATCCCTCACCCCTCATGACTCATTAGTTCCATGTAATCTTTAAATCCGCCTTTTTAAATTACAGTGAAATAGTATTAAAGTCTGATAATTGGTGTCACTTGAAATTGTATTGTTAGAAAGGTTTTCTTGGTTAGATTTCCATGTCTTTGGTTTAGAACTGCAGTCATTACTGTTTCAGGAAGGAAGGAAAAGTTTTATTTAACAACGCACTCAACACATTTTATTTACAGTTATATGGCATCGGACATATGGTTAAGGACCACATAGATATTGAGAGATGAAACCTGCTGTTGCCACTTCATGGGCTACTCTTTTCGATTAACAGCAAGGGATCTTTTATATGCACCATCACACAGACAGGATAACACATACCACGGCCTTTGATATACCAGTCATGGTGCACTGGCTAGAGTGAGAAATAGCCCAATGGGCCCACTTGACGGGGATCGATCCCAGACTGACCATGCATCAGCCGAATGCTTTACCACTGGGCTACGTCCACCCTCCACACCACTGGGCTACGTCCACCCTCCACACCACTGGGCCACGTCCACCCTCCACACCACTGGGCGACGTCCACCCTCCATACCACTGGGCTACATCCCGACCTACATCTGTTTCAGTGACCACCTATTGAAAGCAGGCACCCAGTATAATAGGCTGTAAACATATTAGTTAAACAGGTCTGTGTGCAGAGCGGTGGGTTCAGGGGTTGAAAAAAAAACCCTATTCAAGCAATTTAAAAAAAAAAAAAATTCAGGGGAGACTGCATCACTTGAACCCCCCCCCCCCCCATAAACTTCATTCACCACTGTCTAGACCCACCCCTGCTAACATTCATGCCTGTTAATATCCTATTTAGAACTAAATACATTTGTGATTTGAATCTAAATGAAATTATCTGACACCGTATAACCACAATTCAAATATGTTGACTGTACATCATTAAATAAAACATTCCTTCCTTCTAAATAAAAATGATACAGCATTTATAAAATAACCCGTGGTTGGGCGTAGCCCAGTGGTAAAGCAGTTTGGAATCGATCTCCATCGGTGGGCCCATTGGTCTATTTCTCATTCCAGCCAATGCACCATGCCTGCTATATCAAAGGCTGTGGTATGTGCTATCCTGTCTGTGGGATGGTGCATATAAAAGATCCTTTGCTACATTAGGAAAAATGTAGCAGGTTTCCTCTGATGACTACGAGTCAGAATGACCAAATGTTTGACATCCAATAGTTGTTGATAATCAATCTAGTGGTGTCGTTTAACAAAACAAACTTTGTTTGTAAAATAACCCAATCATTGTTGTGTTTTGCATGTATATAGACAACCTGTGTTTCAACACCATACACTAGTGAATGTGAATGTATTTATACGCATGGCTAACCTATACATGTGACTGCTGTGTGCATGGTGCTACATAAATGTGTTGTAGATGTAGGGGAAAACGCAGGTACAGGTCTGAGCGACCTGTATCAAGTACACAGGTATTAGCTTTCATTCATGTACTTTTCTACCTACACTTATATATTACGTAAATCACAGGATCTAATCATATTAACAGGTCTTTTGGTAATGGGATATTCCTATAATGTATTCTGTAACCAAAATAAATATCTTATACAACTTTTTTAGCACCAAATTGTTATAATAATTTTGTTTTACACATCTGACTTTTCCAGCTGTCTGTATGCCAAGCAAATGTTTTGTCCATAGGCTACTATGGTTAGATATAGTTTACACAGGGTCAAAAATAGTGTGTGGGGAAGAGGGCAGGTGGCCCCTACAAAATAAAATAAAAAGTACCCCATCTTAGTTCCCTTTTTTGTCTACCTAGAGAAGACCCTTTTACTGTGCCCTAATTATGTTTTTACTTTCCCACACCCTTCCCCAACACCCATTATTTTTGGCTAGATATAGCTGTTTGGGTAGACTGTGCACTGTTTGTAATTAGTACATACAGTGAAACCCCCCTAAACTGGACATGCTTGTTATCAAGTAAAATATCTGGTTTTAAGGGGTATCCAGTTTAGAGAGGTTCTCTTTTATACTGATAATTAAAAGGGGACTGTAAAAAACATCCGGTTTTTCAAAGACAATTTCAGTTTACAGAGGGTCTGGTTTTGAGAGGTTTCACTGTATTATGTTTGTCTATGTATAGCATGCCAGGATAATGCTTTTCTTCATACTTGTAACCACCTTCAGGTTCATGGAGTATTAAGCAGTTATGTGCTCAGTGGATTCATTTGTATGGCCGTTGTTCCACATACAGTAGTTTATCAGTTGTTGTGAACTGTCTGATGTGGGGACATCAAGTGGTGCCTCCAAAGGCAAGAGGCTACATCACACAGGTAGTCATTGTTTTAACTATACACCTGGGGCCTAATTCACAAATGTCTCTTAGGCTCTGCAAGACAACAAAGTATCCTCTTTGCAAGTCTTTTAGCACTGCACTGCGAGATCACAAAGTTGCGAGTGAATTAGGCCTCTGCACTATAAGCAGCAATCAAAGTGATGTAAAAAAAGAGAAGTCCTCTATTAACTAATTCAGTGGCTACATAATGCAAATCAGTTTATGCTAACAGCAAGTTAAATTATTTTAGATGTTAGTAAGGTGGCCTCTAATGGCAGGTGGTTTCATAAAAAGGTGGGTTTCTGATCATGTTTAACTGGATTTTACTGATATTAACTACCATAATAATGTTATCTTTAGAAATGAGATTTAATGTGTAGTGAGTATTGAGTGGATGACATTATTATGACATACATCAACATGAAGTTATATTGTCCTTACTTTATACGTGTAATGTTATTAGTAAACAGATTATTACTGCCATTGCTATTATTACTGTTTATTTTTATTTATTTTTTTATATTAAGGTAGGTTGCTACAGAATAACATGCTGAATGAATTTATATCTAATTAATGTTCAAACATATTGAGCACACGTACATCTCAGCTATCTACATTATTATTAACATTTAAAATTTCCACATGGCCGCATTTGAAAAAAAAGAGCATCTAAAAATGTAGCATTTAATTTATTATATGGCCTTAGTAGGAGAAGTCAAAATATGTTGTCAGAGTAAATAACTTTTCACCTCTTTGTTGAGCTAGTATTTGCTCGCACAAACACTTGGTCAGAGCAGGTACTGGGATATGAACCCAGCACCCACCACCCTTAAACCTGATGACTTAACTAACCACTACACCTCTGAGACCATCAAAACAATACTGACAGACAAAAATAAGTGATCACATCAACACTAATAGCAAAGAATGACTGCCACCAAAACCCTTATCTAGTGTGAGGACGTCAGCCATGTTACTGGGAGTTAATACAACATCAACACATTAATATCAACAATAATACAATAATATAAAACAATAATATCAACACATTAATACATGGCGATTCCACCTTAACACTACAAGAAAACAGTGTCATCTGCAAAGCAATTCACAATTTCATTGCTGAAAGCAAGCGTTTTGACTGATAAAACCATTCACCTTCTCCTTTATTCTTCTTGTTTCTCTGTTCTAATCCATATACAAATATTTATATTTTGACAGGTTAAATATACAGTAGTTTTACATTTTTCAACACTAAATGCACATTTTGTACTTTCTAAAATGTCCATGTTGACCAGCTAATATTTCAGTTGTTTAATGTAGGGAAAAGTCTTTATATAGGCTATGTCTGTTGACCATCTGTTAATATAAACAGAAATAAATATTGTTTATACCAGTTAATTCAATGCTGACTACATCTTTTTATGCAGACAGTCCGATACTAATAGTGAATTAAATTTGCTCCACACTATCAAGTGTTCCCTCATTTCTTTCTCTCGGTATGTAATGATCCCTGAGCGAGTTTGATGTGAGCAAATAAGAGCCAACTGACTCATGTCTTGTGAAAATAATAGTCGATCCATCGCGGACACCTACAACCTGTGTCCACTGAAGCGTGCTGACAGAAGCTGTCACATTCAGGTAACTG
Organism: Gigantopelta aegis; assembly: GCF_016097555.1. Lineage (NCBI taxonomy): Eukaryota > Metazoa > Mollusca > Gastropoda > Neomphalida > Peltospiridae > Gigantopelta > Gigantopelta aegis. The sequence goes on from NC_054704.1 coordinate 21,428,223, forward strand.
CCAGTGTCACTGACCCATCAGTGTGAATCATCACTTGGAACATGTCAGTTTTTACTGGTTCGTATATATTGTGCAATAATATACGGATGACAAAATATTTGTTTTAATATCACTAGAACACATTGATAATTAATTATTAGCCATTGGATGTCAATTTGGTAATTCTGACATGTGGTCTTAGAGAGAAAACCTAAAAAAAAATCATTAGTAGCAAGGGATATTTTTAATAAGAACATAGCACATAGCACATACCATGGCCTTTGATATACTAGACATGTTACACTGGCTGAAGCTAGAAATAGTTCAACACACCGATGAAGAAGCTTTGTTTTGTTTAATACCACTAGAACACATTGATAATTAATCATCAGCTATTGGATGTCAAACATTTGGTCAGTCTTCAAAGGTAACTCACTACATTTTCCCATTAGTAACAAGAAATCGTTTACATGCATTTTCTGAAACACATTACTAACAGCACTTACCATGGCCTTTGATATATCATTCATGGGGCCCTGGGTGGGATAGGGAAAACCCAATAGGTCCATCTAAGATGTTCGATACTATGACCTCAGACATTTCATTTCATTTCAACTTATTTTCATGCTTATATCCAATTAAGGTTCAAGCACGCTGTCCTGAGCACACACCTCAACTATGTGGGCTGTCTGTCCAGGACAGTGGGTTAGTTGGTTAGTGGTTAATAAAAGAGTAGAGGGTGTAGTGGCCTTACACCTACTCACTGAGCCTTTAAGAACTCGCTCTGGGTTGGAGCCGGTACTGCGCTGCGAACCCTGTACCTACGAGCCTGTAGTCCGATGGCTTAACCACTGCGGACCGGCCTCGGTGGCGTCGTGGTAGGCCATCGGTCTACAGGCTGGTAGGTACTGGGTTCGGATCCCAGTCGAGGCATGGGATTTTTAATCCAGATACCGACTCCAAACCCTGAGTGAGTGATCCGCAAGGCTCAATGGGTAGGTGTAAGCCACTTGCACCGACCAGTGATCCATAACTGGTTCAACAAAGGCCATGGTTTGTGCTATCCTGCCTGTGGGAAGCGCAAATAAAAGATCCCTTGCTGCTAATTGGAAGAGTAGCCCATGTAGTGGCGACAGCGGGTTTCCTCTCAAAATCTGTGTGGTCCTTAACCATATGTCTGACGCATATAACCGTAAATAAAATGTGTTGAGTGCGTCGTTAAATAAAACATTTCTTTCTTTCTTTCTTTCTTTCTTTAACCACTGCGTCACCGAGGCTGGTGACCTCAGACAAGTGCTCTACTGACTAGGCTGAATCCCAGTATCACTAATGAATGATCCTCAGTTTTACAGAATCTATAGATGGCAGGCAGTGATTTTTAGTGTCTGCTGCTGCTGCCAAAACCACTACCTACTTTTCACACTTACAACTACACACCTCACTGCATCCCTGCATCCAGTAGATATTGCCGCCTAGTTTTCTCAGCCTCCTACTTTTAAAGATAATGAACCTCTTCAATCAAACCTATAGTTTTATAAGAATAGGTGTTCTTTATAGAGAGGTTCCATTACAATGTGTTTGTAGTAAGGGATGAATCAGAGCTTTAGATAGACTCCTGTTGTTAAAGGTGTTCTTGTTAGATGGTGTAACTGTTTTAAGAAATTGAGATATGGAGTATTATTAAATATTTGATTCAATTGTTCCTCCATCCCCCATTCCCATCGTTACTTATTCCCCCTGTCTCTGTCTGTTAATTAATGTCCAGGTACTCTATTAACTTGTGTTTATTTGTTGATTCATTTGTCAATGAATAACTTTTTCTATCTTTTCCTCCATCCATTCATCGGTTCATGTAATTGTCCAATCCTTAATTAATTTAGATGCTTCATTGGCTGTTATTTGCTGATGAATTTATCCAATCTCTCTTAACTGCCAGTTCTCAATTCCTATTTTCCACTGACCTCTGTTCCATTCTTTCAGATGATGCCATGGTAGTGATCACTATATTATTTTCTTGTGTGCTTATTTCAAGTTAAAGTTCAAGCATACTGTCCTGGGCACACACACCTAAGCTATCTAGACTATATCTGTGCAGGACAAAAGTTAGTGGTTAGTTATTAGTGGTTAGTATGAGATACTGGCCGTACATCTACCCAATGAGTTATTAAACTTGCTTTTGGTGGAGGCCGGTACTGGGAGGTGAACTCGGTACCTACCAGCCTAAATCTGATGTGTTAAGCCTATACTCTGTGTACAGATCACTTTCATTTTTTAATTTACATTTGTTTGACACTCAATAGCTGATGTGTTTTTCATACTAATTCATTCATTCATTCATTCATTCATTCATTCATTTGTATTATCAATGGATGAACAAATTCACTGAACAGAATGATGAAATGCTAACCCCATTAATTAACCTGACTGCCCACAAAGTGTGTATGTTGTATGTACATCAATCAGCCCACTAAACTCTGTATTTAAGATCCAAGATCCTTGTGTGTCAGGACAAATGCGTCAACAAATAACAGGGCACAATATTTCACGTGAACTGTTATTCTGTCTGTGTGACATCATGCAACTTCATATTCAAAAGAACTGCCAGTTGATTATGTGGTAAACAATTATATTCAAGAATTAAAAGTTGTAAATTTAGGATCACCAGACTTTTATTTAAGTATTTCAAAACTTCAAACAGAAAAATACTATCTCATGGCAAAATCAGTTTAAAGAAAAAACATTTTTGACTTTCATTGTAGTGCAGAACAGGAGCCCAAGTGTGTTTGTGAGGTTTAGGTAACACACCAACAATGAAAAAAAGAACATAAACTGACTTCTGGCCTACGTTTAGCCAGACCAAGCAGAAAAACATCCATTTCATGTTAAATCAAATGGCCACGTTGGGAACCGGTCAAATAGTTCACAAACGTTAGCAAAACATTCGCGGGCTGAAATTTGGGCTGGTTACATAAGATTTTGAAATATTGTCCCCTGAAATACCCTCTAATAGATCATTGGAATGAATTATGGATTATCCAAACAATGTGATAAACAGAGGGATGGATGAAGAAACAGATGGAGGAAGAAATGGATGGGGGGAGGGGAGGGGGATCAAGTAAATCAACAAATACACAGAGAAGGAAAGAGAATCATGTTAATGTCAGCCACTGATGTCAATAATGACGTAAACACATAACCCATGGGTTATCCGTATTACATACATCATGGGACAATGATCTGGTTACCACTACAATAACTTGCCTTATGTCCGGTTGCATTTCAAGCTTCAAATTGTCAACTTCCTCTTTGGATCTTTACAATAGATTGGACTTCCTGAAATAAGCACGCAGCTATACTTCATAGCAGTGAGTGTACAGCTCTACTTGATAGCAGTAAGTGTACATGATTCAGTCTAGTTGGTGGATGAAGGGATGAAGTTTATAAAAAAATATTACATTACTTGTGTTGTAATGTCAGCAAATTGATAGTGTACATAACAAATAAAGGAAGTAATGCTGTCATTTAAATATATTTAAGGTTGTTCAGTTGCATAGTACATGCAGTATATATATATTTTTTAAAATGTAGGTGTGGTCAGGTTATTAATAGCAAAAAATGCTTTCTGCAACATTTTGGTTTAAACAATATTTATGCAGCCTCTCCCATAACATTTTTCTGTAACATTTTGAATGAATGAATAAAAGGATAGATGGATGCATGGATGCATGGATGGATGCATGGATGGATGGATGGATGGATGGATGGATGCTTGCATGAATGAAGTTTAATGACACCCCAGCATGAAAAGCTGAATTAGCTATAGGGTGTTAAACAAAGATAAACATAAAAAACAAATTGCAAAATTATTAACAAAATACAGTGTAGACACAACTGTGAAGATTTGCATAGGCACAAAAAAATGAAATGTTATGGTCAGACGATTAAAATAGTATATAAAGCTCTGCCTACAGATTTTTGAAGCTATCTTAGCACTTTGATATCACAAAACCATCACAACAAATACCATAGCCTATGATGGTTTTATGATAGTGCTAAGATAACTTAGAAAATCTGGGCCCTTGTATACAAAATATAGTACATGCAACAGTATTCCAGTACAACGTCATTCATCCTAATTGGCTCATTCCAGCCAGTGCACCACGACTGGTATATCAAAGGATGTGGGATGGTGCATATAAAACATTCCTTGCTGCTAATCGAAAAGAGTAGCCCATGAAGTGGCGACAGCGGGTTTCCTCTCTCAATATGTGTGTGGTCCTTACCCATATGTCTGATGCCATATAACCATAAATAAAATGTGTTGAGTGTTTCATTAAATAAAATATTTCCTTCCTTCACCATAATTGGTTGGAATCTTAATTTCTGAAAACATCATTTTAGAAAAATCACTTCATATTCTGTTAAGTAGTGTACTGCTCTGCTGTTGGTCCGTTCTGTGGTCAGTGTAAAAGCACGAGTTGTATTTTTGTTTACCCAATGACATACCTATATTTAGTACATTTCTAAAATTCTTCTTCTGGCCCTATATTCATAAACATGTTTCAGTCAAAGTATGTTACTTACCTATGTACTTTAAGTATGTTGACAAGTATTATACAGACTTGCATACATTTATGAATATGGAGCCTATCTGGTTAATATTGAAGTTTGTATAGTCTACTTTATTGTTTATGGACCAAAGTTACAAACTGATTTGATATGCATATTGCATTGTAATTTTTATTTATTTATTTTTTTAATTATAAGATTGTGCAAACTTACATGAAGTGTGTGTCACAGTTTGCATGTTTGATGAAGTCAGGTGAGTGTGCAGAGGGTGGTATTGGGGTCAGGGAGCATTACTTAACCCCCTTAAAAATTTCACTTGATACAGACTAGACCTCCTGTGCACAATTTCCTGCACATGCACGTAAACTGACAATTCTAAAAGAAATATTTCAGGGAACATTTTATTTTCAATTCGTAATTAGCAATATTTCTAGTCAACTAAAAATTGATTACCAATTACCGTTTAATGTTTTTAAATTGTGTAGCAATCTCTGAAACTTGCATAGCAAATCACATGGTGATACTGAGCAAAATGTTCTGTTTAATGTTTTAAGATTGTGTAGCGATCTCTAAAACTTGCGTAAATGATTCCTGTATTCCCTATATTGTATACTCTATACCTATATTTCAGGCTGGAGATGATAAAGGACCGTCCGTGGATGTGGGCGTAACACGCAGCGCTGTCAAAGATAAAGCAGCCATGTTTGGAGCCACGAAGCCAGCCGTGGTGAACAGGCCTGGCAAATCGGTCCTCAACAGGTTTCCACAGGCCATGGCAAACGATGATAACAACGAAGCAAGCAAAACCACACCCGGTTACCGTGGTGTTAACAAGTTCCAGGCATCACCACCGGGAGTTGCTCCAAAGACTTCCCAGAGTGCAGAAAAGAAACCTCCACCTGTCTTCAATAAGACTTCACCTGCTATAGCTAACAAACCTGTTTCGAATAATTCAACATCATCATTTGCTAATAAGTTAACACCCATTTCTAACAGTTCAACACCTCCTGTTGCTAACAAGCCAACACCTTCTGTGGCGAATAAGTTCACCCCCCCTGTTGCTAACAAGTCACCCCCTTCCACTGCAATCAAGACTACGACAGGTTTGGCCAACAAAAAGGTATGGACTCCACCAAATAAAACAGTTGAGGATCATAACCACAATGTCAAAGGTGTAGCAGACACAAACAAAACTTTTCAGAGTAAGACATCAGGTCCTCAAAGCAACAGTAACACTTTCTCTGGGAGTAAAAGGGTGACCAGCGTATCGTCATTTCAAGACAAGACAAACACTTCCACTGATTCCGACAACCGCAGGTCATCTTCAGATGGTACGCTCAAAGAGCTTGATAATGACAAAAATGGCAACCTTCCAGAAAGCAATGAAATTCTGAGTAACCTAAGAAATCAGCTCCGGGCATCAAAGACTCGCAATAGATCTGCTGACCCAGGTAAGGTTGTTCTTCAAAGCAACAGACAGCGAGCATCTGATGACGTAGCTCCTGTTGGTTCACCACCACAAACAGGAGAACTTCCTGCTAACAGCAACAAGACCACAAGTCCAACAGAGATTCTTAGAAAGACGAACACAAAGAAAAGGATTTCAGTAGTAGCCAATATCAAAAGCAGACTTAGTGATGAAAAAAAGTTTAAACTGATCAGCAAAGGAACATTGATATCAAGTCATGATGCCCCCAACAAGCCCCGCAGACCTGCTGATATTGATATCAGTAAGATTGTACAGGAGTACGAAGCAGCTGTCAAAGAATTGCTTGGTATGTTTGATAATAGTCTGTGTGTATCAGCAGAAAAATCTGTAATGGAAAATATCAAACTGACTAGGGATTTTTTAAACTATCTTAACGCTATGAAATCATAAAACCATCTTAGGCTGTGATGTCACTACAGCACATGCCATAGTGACGTCATAGCTAACGATGGTGTTACAATTTCATAATGCTAAAATAGCTTTGAAAATTTGTCCCTGGACCTTAGGTAAAGAGTTTTTAAAGTTTTATGTTGCAGAAGAATGAAAATACTGTTTGTTTATTTACAACAGCAGAAAAATTATGAGAATACTATACGAGTGTTCATTGGATACTATTTATCTTAAAACCAGTTGTTCCAAAATGTAAGCAGGTAATGAGTGACACAGAATTCAAGCAAGTTAATTTCAAGTTAAATAATATTTTAACATAAAGGCATGAGTTTAGTGTTTTAGTTCTTGCACATCCCTCAAAATTAGATTTAAAATAAATTTAAATGTCTTTACCAAGTAAAAATTATTAACTTATAGGTGATAGGTAAAATCAGTTTGAGAAGTGTTATGACGTTTTGTCATTCAGGTTTCAATGGATGCTTTCGCTTTGATGTTTAGGTCCTCATTAGTGATCAATCTGATGTCTTTATATACATGTAGGTCATCCACAATACATGTATGTTAAATATCACCATCATAAATAGCACATTGTTGTTTGAAACAGGTATATGTAAGAAATGAAATTATTACCCATATGGGCAAAGAGAAGAAAAATTATCTTTCACTAGAGAAAAAAACCTTCTTGTGTGTAAGAATAGTTTCCATGGTGGAAGTCATGTCAACAACTAACTTACCTCATCAGCGATATATACGTCACATCTATGGCGCGACAATGTCTCTTGTTCTGAACTTGAAAACTTGTTTTCAACAACAGTATCATTTGAAAATCTTCCATAAAATGATAAATATTGATAATGGCTAATAAATAGAATACCCAACTCGCTACAAGGCAATACTGTTTATCTTACATGATTGAATTGATGTTGTCCTTACGTGACCAAAGGCTTGGAGAAGGACAACATCAATTCACTCTTGCAAGATAATGGTATTGCCTTGTAGCTCATTGAGTATTCTCTAAATATGACACTGACCATTCTACATGGACAGTTTGTTAAGTCTAAATTTCAGTAGAATGAATCCAAGTTAGATTTTGTTTTTTTATAACAAAATGTTACCGAACTACAATTTTTAATTAAACTTTATAACAGTTTGCATATTGATTTAGTTGAATACTTGGCATTGTAATTTTAAGTGCATAAACGTATTTTTCTTAAATGCATTGAAGATGTTTCAACATTAGGTAAAGTAATTTTACTATATATGTTCCAAAGACTGTTTTGCTAAATGCATTACTGTGAATGTATTTTTGTTGAATGCATTTAAGTATTCTTGCTGAATGCAAGAAGGTAATTTCACTTTCTGTAATAATTACTACTGTTATTAAAGTTAATGTTTATTTTGTGTGCATGTTGTGTAATGATCTTATTTATTGTGTTGTTATTTATTGTGTGTTGTTATTTATTGTGTATTTATTTATTGTGTGTTGTTATTCAGAGGAAGAGGAAGACCTATATGATGACGTGGAAAGCTTTGCCCGTGGTTCCTGTCTCGCAAATCGCGTCTCATTCATGTAAGGCAACCGTAGAAAGTAAAATTTCAAAGTGATTGTGCTAATAGTGACATATACAGGGCTCGAACCTAATGACAGCACCAACAGCAATTGCTGTTGTTGAGATATAAATTGCTGTAGGTAGAGATCATCACTGACAACACAAAAATGCTGTCGGTAAAGCTCCTTAACAGTGACAAAATGTATACACCTGGTGTATATTATCTGCCAGTATTCAACATTTGTGCATTTGAAATATGTCTACATAGAGCAAAATAACCTTTTGGTCATGTTTATTTGCTGCAAATGTCACTTTTAAAAAACAGTTGCCATAGGCAGGCTCAAAATTGCCATTTCACCCATGGCATTTCATTACAAAATTGCCATGGGAGACAAATTCTTAAGTTTGAGCATATATTATTTCTCAGATTTCTAGTTGTGTCTGAAATATAATATTTGACATGTAGACCAAAATGCTGATTTTAAAATTCCATTCATTTACTCTAGTTTTTATCACCAATATTTCTTGATCTACTAACGAACATGTACAACTGAGAAATCATAATGAAAAACAGAAAAATTGCCTTCTAATGATGAGTACCGTGTATACACCATGTATACAATTTTATTAATTTATATTGTTTTTATTTTTACCACGATTACCACAGTAAAATGCCAAAATGGAAAAAGACTTAACTAATATATAGGTTTTGTTTAAAAAGATATTTATTATGCAAAAAATCTTGTCAGAAATTTGTATGAACTATTTGAAAAACCTTTTGATACATTTTCAAAACTACAGGTACCTACCGTTTTGTTCTACCACATCGAGAAGGAAAATTGACATTATTAATGCATGTGCATGTGTGATGCAGTGTAGATAGTAAAGTACAATATGGTGGTGTATTTCAGACCGGACATGACGGAAGAAGAAGAATTGGGATCAGACCAGACGAGTGGTTCGGGATCAATATCAGCATCAGGCTCTGGTACGATTCTAGTTTACATGTAGGGTATATTATCGTAAATTAGAAATTGGCTGCAGAACTGGAGGACAGTGTTCTTGATGAGGTTACAGAATCACCTGACACCTGATGGCTTTATATATATATATATATATACATATATATATATATATATATATATATATATATATATATATATATATATATATATTATATAATATACATATACATATACAGTAGAATCTCGGAAGAGTTGAATACACCACAATGCTCTTACATCCAAATGGTTAGGTTGAACTACCTGATGAGTCAAACACTTTCTCGAGCACCGATGGGATTCGATCTAACAGGATTCAACTCGTATATATATATATATATATATATATATATATATATATATATATATAAGTTAACAAAAGAGACCTGACCTTTGAGAGAGAGAGAGAGAGAGAGAGAGAGAGAGAGAGAGAGAGAGAGAGAGAGAGAGAGAGAGAGAGAGAGAGAGAGAGAGAGAGAGAGAGAGAGAGAGAGATTGGGAGAGGGAGAGAAAGAGAGAGAGACACACAGACAGACAGAGAGTGAATGTGTGAGTGAGTGAGTTATGTGTCCATCATATTCTTTGTCCATCTTTTACACATACTATAGTAGCCAGGATTTTATAATGGGGGGCATCCATGCTATCTATGTGTTATGGGATGATTTTAAATATAGGGTGGGTAGGTGGTGCTTTGATATACAAGCCATGGGGCACTGACTGGAACAAACATAGAGAAATAGGATGTTAACTAAGAAATCTTTGAAAGTGATTTAAATGTACATTTTTCAGATTCCACTTTTAGCTTAGTATTAAAGGGTTCACAGGTTGTTATTAAAATTTCTTTTATTTTATTGTTATTTACAGGTGGTGGTTTCAAGCAGATACTAGATGACACACCAGTTGTGGTTAGTTGTATGCAGTATATTATTAGTATTTTATTCTTAATACAGTGAAACCCATCTACACCTGACAGTCTTGGGACCAAGTAAAATGTCCGGTTTTAAGAGGTATCCAGTTTAGAGAGGTTAAGTTTTTTACTGATTTTTAAAAAAGGTCCGTGAAAAATGTCTGGCTTTGAGGGAATTCTGGTTTACACAGGGTCTGGTTTTAAGAGGTTTCACTGTAGTTATGGTGTAGCTATTCATTAATTTATTTTCTTGCTTTACAGTCCAAGCATGCTATCTTGGACAGACATCACTGTAACTGTCTGGGCTGAGATTAATAAATAATAGTGGTCAGTGGCGGACAACTCTCTTATCCATGGGTATATAGGACAGAGCTATCCCATGTCCTGGACGGAGGAGCCGGTGAAAGTTGACACCTGCGCTTATGATGGGTGTGTCCTACAACAGCTTGTTCTGAATGTGCATGTGACTTGAATTGATCTGACCACGAAAGACAGCTATAAAAAAATGTCTGTCTTTCATGGGCTACCACGTGATTACGTTTTACAAGGAGGGGAGTAGAACATCACTGGTTATATTAATGCAAGATGGTGATGTCAGGTCATCGGACAAAAGTTTCAAATTGATTTTTTGTTATTAAAATATTCATTGTAAAAGCTTTCTTGTTAATTTTAGTATTAAATTGTATTTAACACATGAAAAAAATGATTAAATATGTTAGTGTACTTTATTTATGATAAAATGGTCTTTTTAATAAGAAAGTTACTTTTTCAGCCATCTTTGTCTGTTTGTGTACAATAATAATTTATGTACTGAATGGATGAGAGATAAAGATTCCATCATATGTGGTCACGTAGGATAGAAAAAGTACACCCTTGGTGGTGCCAATTTCGACCCTCGGCAAGTCTTGTCCCAGGTTCCACTCTAGGTGTTCTTTTTCTGCCCCACATGACCACATATGATGGAGTCTTATAGTCTGTGTAGTTGTCCATGCATGTGCTCTCACTCTTGGTTGGAACTGATACTGAGATACAAACCTAGTATTCATTTCCACTTATTCATATATCAGTTTATAGAATAATTTGCTTACTACATTGCTGCACAGAACATTAAAGCATTAAAACAAGACAAGTTATATCATATAAGTGAGTGAAATTAAAAACATACATTTCAGTTATAAATAACATATTTATAAACATAAAAATATAAACTGTTTCTATTAAATGTTCAAAAACTCTTTTAAAGTTCGTTTTGAATGTTTATTGTTTATTGTATCATGCCTGCAGTGAGTCAAGCATTTTTATTAATTGTTTACTGTGGCATATGCAATCATTATTTTGTTTGGGGCCAGTGTATTGTAAACCTATAGTACTTTGTACCTTCATGTTGTGATTAATCATATTTTACTAGTACTTGTTACAAATGGAAATTAATTCAGCACCACCAAGTTTTGACCATGTGGTTTATACTTTGTGTATAATTGTCACCATTTTGTGCATATTGAAAAACATTGACAGGGACATTGTTGTTACATCAATATTTAATGTATTCTTGGGAAAAAGACAGTTAAAGTTTGTTTTGCTTAATGACACCACTAGAGCACACTGATTTATTATTCATAGGCTATTGGAAGATTTGGTTATTTTGACATATTGTCAGTCCACCAGACAAATACATCTGGAAATCTACTTGTCCACCAATATTTTCACTCGTCCAAATAAATGGTTAATTTTAATCAATAACAAGGACAATGGGGTTTTTTTGCTGCTCAAAATGAAACTGCATTTTTACTTGTCCACTGGACTGAGGTACATTTTGCTTGTCCAAGCCGATTTTCACTTGTCAGGATAAATGAACAAGTGCTTATTTCAAACACCGGCAAAATTAAAGAGAAAACACACTACATTTTCCCATTAGTAGCAAGGGATCTTTCATACGCACCATCCCACAGACAGGATAGTACATACCACAGCCTTTGATATACTTGTCCTGGCAGGATTTAGCTCAGTCGGTTGAGTACTCGCTTGAGGTGCTTGTGTCGCAGGATCAAACTGTCTCGGTGGATCCATTCAGCAGATTGGGGTTTTTCTCGTTCCAACCACAACTTGACAAAGGCCATGGTATGTGCTATCCTGTCTGTGTGGTGGGTGGGATGTAGCCCAGTGGTAAAGTGCCCTCTCGATGCGAGGTCGGTATGGGATCGATCCCCGTCGGTGGGCCCATTGGGCTATTTCTCGTTCCAGCCAGTGCTCCACAACTGGTGTAACAAAGGCCGTGGTATGTGCTATCCTGTCTGTGGGATGGTGCATATAAAAGATCCCTTGCTGCTAATCGAAAAGAGTAGCCCATGAAGTTGTGACAGCGGGTTTCCACTCTCAATATCTGTGTGGTCCTTAACAATATGTCTGACGCCATATAACCGTAAAATAAAATGTATTGAGTGCACCGTTAAATAAAACATTTCCTTCCTTCCTGTCTGTGGGAAAGTGCATATAAAGATCCCTTGTGCATTAGGAAAAATGTAGCGGGTTTCCTCTGATGACTAAGTGTCAGAATTACCAAATGTTTGACATCCAATAGCCGATGATTAATTAATCAATGTGCTCCAATGGTGTCGTTAAACAAAACAAACAAACTTTGATATACCTGTCATGGTGCACTGGCTGGAGCCTGGAACAAGAAATAGCCCAATAGACCCACCAACAGGGGAAAGACAGAAACCATATATGAAAATGTATAGTAATTAACTGTGGAGCTGGAATCACACTGATGTGCTTCTCCTCAGTAATGTATTCATGCCATCTTTGTAAATACCCAGCAAATACAGAATATATTAAAACTTTCAATATAATTTTTAAACCACGTTGTCATGGACAACAACGCCTAGACACCTTTTGGGCTGCAGTACCATTCAGGTGGTGCTTAATTAAAATCCAGGTTTACAGTTAGTTCACTTGTGGTTATTGATGATTCAAATATTATCTTTTCACTTATTTTATTTTTATTCTCTGAAAAAGGAAGGTGAAATGGAAGACGTGTATGAAGAATTTATTGAAGACATGCTGGAGTGAGTACCTGTTTGATGATTTAAAAACAAACCAGTTATAAACTTTGAAATATATTTAGCAGTGTTGTGATTTAACATAGTAAAAATAAAGTAACAGAAAACAGAAAACAGAAAAAAGTGCTTGCTTGATATGTGGTCAGTCTAGGACCGATCTCCATCATTGAGCCCATTGGCACCACCACTGGCATATCAAAGGCTGTGGTATGTGCTATCCTGTCTGTGTGATGATTCATATAAAAGATACATTGCTACTATTGGAAAAATGTAACAGGTTTCCTCTCTAAGACTATATGTCAAAATTACCAAATATTTGACATCCAATAGCCAATGATTAAACAAAATAAACTTTAACTATTTGATGATTAAAAAACACCAGTAACTGTTTAAATATATTCAGCAGCGTTGTGATGTAATATAGTAAAAATAAAATTAAAAAACATTTGTAGACAGAAATTCTTTTTTTAAGCAGCATGAATATACATAATATACATGTATGGTGCCCACACTGTTAGAGAAATATATTAAATGCAAATCTTGTTTTCTACTAGTTCTCCGTCAGCAGCAGAATTGAAAGAAAAGGAAAAGGCAGCAAATGAGAAGGAAGAAAAAGAAAGACAGAAACGTGAAAAAGAAGAGAAGAAGAAGAAAGAAGCAGCTCGAAAGGAACAAGAGAAGAAAGAAAAAGCTGAAAAAGCTCGGCAAGAAAAGGTTTGCAATAAGTTATTCCATTCTTATATGCAGCACTATGAAATGGTACTAATGGCTGTTTTTAATACAATCTCTCATTTTCAGGGGCGAGATGTAGCCCAGTGGTAAAGCACTCGCTTGATGCGCGGTCGGTCTGGGATCGATCTCCGTCGGTGGGCCCATTGGGCTATTTCTCACTCCAGCCAGTACACCATGACTGGTATATCAAAGGCCGTGGTATGTGCTATCCTGTCTATAGGATGGTGCATATAAAAGATCCCTTGCTACTAATCGAAAAGAGTAGCCCATGAAGTGGCGACAGCGGGTTTCCTCCCTCAATACCTGTATGGTCCGACGCCATATAACTAAATAAAATGTGTTGAGTGCATTGTTAAATAAAACATTTCCTTCCTTCCTCTCATTTTCAAGCATTAATACTCTGTTACACCAAATATTCACATACCAAATATTCACATACCAAATAAAACAAGAATGACAATGAGGTGTATGTGCAGGTGCATGAATGTATACAGGTGGGAGGTCTAGACTGTGGGGGGTGCTGTTTCTATGGGAGTCAGACACGTGGCCTGGAAAATACATTAGCTTGAGCAAGGGGTAGGTGGGTAGGTGGTGTGGTGTTAAACAGTTTGAACCCCTCCAGAAACCCCCCTACACACGCACCTGCTAATCTTTTGTTGTGCCATAAGACTTTTCACCTCCTAACCTCAACCCCATTCTACATACTAGAATGTCGTTGTTTGGAAAATAGGGCCCTCTGTTGAAAGTAATGCAGACATTAAAACAAGTTTTAATTTGTAATTGTTAAAAATAGGGTGGTGGGACGTAGCCAAGTGGTAAAGCATTTGCTTGATGCATAGTCAGTTTGGAATCGATCCCCATTGGTAAGTCCATTGTGTTATTTTTCATTTCAGCCAGTGAACCATGAATGGAATATCAAAGGCCATGGTGTATGTTATTCTGTCTGTAGGATGGAAATGTTTTATTTAACGATGCACTCAACACATTTGTTTTTATTTTATGGTTATTTGACGTCAGAATCTGTAGGATGATGCATATAAAAGAACCCTTGCTACTAATAGAAAAATGTATCGGGTTTCCTCTCTAAGACTATGTCAAAATTACTAACTATTATGTTTGACATCCAGTAGCCAATGATTACAGTGCTCTAGTGGTGTTGTTAAACAAAACAAATCAGTTTTTCTGACAAGGACCAGAGCTAGCATTGAATCATTTATTAAAAGAGCATCCAATTATCTTTTTTATATAAATTTGTTAAAATTAGGTTTAAAATTGTAAGTATCTATAATCGACTCATAGTAAACACATTGGAAATTTGTTTTCATTCTATATTAATATTAGACAAATCTTTACAACTCTGTTATGTTATAGTAAAAATAGTAAACTAGTTATCATTACATAGAAAAATACTCTTGAAATTCCAGGAGAGGTTAGCTAAGGAGAAGAAAGAAAAGGAGAAAAAGGAAAAGGAAGAGAAAGAGAAAGAGAAAAAGAAAAAGCTTAAGGTCAGACTAGGTTGTGTTTTGTTTTAGCTCCTGTATGATGTTCATCAGTGAAGCTTTTCAAATACTCATTTGTCCATCCATCCGTCCATCTGTCAACTTTTCCTTTGTCCATCCATCCGTCCGTCCATCTGTCAACTTTTCCTTTGTCCATCCATCCGTCCGTCCATCTGTCAACTTTTCCTTTGTCCATCCATCCGTCCATCCATCTGTCAACTTTTCCTTTGTCCATCCGTCCGTCCGTCCATCTGTCAACTTTTCCTTTGTCCTTTGAAGTCTATCTTCATTAACAGTTTTGATTTTATTGTTCTGAAACTTGGTACAATGATCCAATAGAGAGAGATTTTGGAAAGTTTGAATTTGTGAATTTTTATTAAATTTAAACGTTTTAAATAGAAATTTAACAAGGACAATTTAAAAGTCTATCTTCTCCTTGAGTTTTGATTGAAATGTTTTGAAACTTAATATACCAGGCAGTAAATATTCTCAGGGGTAGCCTTCACAAACTAACAGAAACATTTTTAAATATTTGGAATGTTTTAATTTTGATCATAGATCTGACCTTGTACTTAATCTTCCAGTGCATCACAACTGGTATATCAAAGGCTGTGATATGCACTATCCTGTCTGTGGGATGATACATATAAAAGATCCCTTGATACTAATGAAAAAATGTAGTGGGTTTCCTCTCTAAGACGTATTTCGAAATTACCAAATGTTTGACATTCAATAGCTGATGATTAATAAATCAATGTGCTCTAGTGGTGTTGTTAAACAAAATAATGTTTTTCCCTCGTAATCTTGTATTAGGTAACTACTGGGTACATTATACTCATTTTCTTGTTTTGTATAGAGTGAATCGGCTGATGAAACCAGCACCAAGGGAAGCACTAATGGAGGTGAGTGACACTGAATGTTATTGGTTTGTGCTGTAACATCGATGCAGTAATTTAAATAGTATTCAAAAAATTTATTTTAAAAAGTTAATGTAATGAGGATAAATAAAGCATAACAATTCATTAGTTTTTTTATTAGAAAATAATAAAACAAATAATGAAACCAGGATAAATGAACAATATCACTCAGTGTATCGTGTTTATTGCATTAAAAAGTGGTGTTATATAGTCACAAGTGAATAAAACATCTTTTTCACTCTAAAAAGTAATAACATCACAGTGCATGGCTGGACACCTATATAAGTAAACATATCATGGAACAAAATTAACAAAATGACCCGGGATAGTTGATACATATATGGGTATTTTTTTTAAACAATTAAAAAAAATTGTCTTTGTTTTGTCACCAATATTTTTAGAAACAGTTTAATTCCCAAACTTTTCACAAAATGAATTCATATGAAATTCTGTGTATAATGCACATCCTTTTATTTATATAGAATTTGTCAGAATTAAAAGAAACATTGCTGTCCAAAGTTGGAGACAATATTGCCCATTGAAGTATTCATTATTGACTATTTTATTATTTAAAAAAAAATTATACTTGGTATGTGTATATATTGCTTAAAACACAAATAGTATTAACAGCAAATAGAGACTTCAACAAAAACCTTCCATCCATAATGACTGTGTTACTGGCAGTCAGTCCCACATTACAACTTTGTGTGAAACATAGACATTCCTATGCTGGTAGTGAATTAATTTGGTCTACAATGCTATGCTTTCTATTATTTCTTCCATCAGTAAACTAAAAGGGCATTTTTACACCCTTGCTAGTTATGGCTCTGAGCTATCATTACTATCTAGACCAAGCATATGTGCAGGCATTTTAGCAAGGTGGGTGGTGGTTGGGGGTGGGTAGGGTCTAGACTGGCGAGCAAAGTTTATGGGGGTGGGGATGAGACTGCTCCTCCGGAAAATGTATTGTGAAAAAAGGAATTTGCTTGAGCAGGGGTGATTTTAATCCCTAAACCCCCCCTGCACATTTGTCTGTAGTCGTCACTGAATGAGAAGTTAGTTTGTATGTGATAAAAAATGTAAAATATCTTCCAGTTATTTCTGTTGTTTTCTGATTGCAGAAGCCGCCCCTGGAGAAGAGGAGTATGATGATTGTTCTGCAATGGTGGTTAGTGAATATTTTTATCATCTATATAAATTGAATATTTTGCAATATACATAATATTGTTAGAAAATATCCCTCTTAGGATAATGGGTGATCCTTAAAATAAGGGATTGAACATTTTACATTATGCCAACTAGTCCCGATAACCCACAATTACTTGCCACCTAAATTTTTTTAATACAAATACATAAAATACATTTCTTTAAAACAAAAAGAAGATATAGCTTCTGTAAAAGACCTATATTTTACTCGTCACTTTTCATGACTAGATTGTTTTTGCTGTAATATTGAAGAAAAAACCCCCATGGAATAAAAATTGTTACATTTTGACAATCTCAGTTTATATTTCGCCTATCCCTAAAATTATTTGATTATTCTTGCTCACCCCCAACTTTTTCTTGCTGTAATTTAATGTCTTCAGCTTTGATATTAACAACATTGTCAAAGTCAATAAAGAACAGGACTCTTTATCTAACAGTTTTATTCTTGTTTCTTTTTTTCCTACCAAGGATGGCGTGATGGAAGAGGAATATGCAGATGTTGACGATTTCGTTTCCAGGTCAGTTCATAAAAATCTGAATTTAAATTATTATAAATAATTGCCTTTTTTAAATAGCAGTGACAGGTTCGTGTTCGTAAATGTATATCAGACCATGTGCCTTTATCTTACTAAGCAGTTCATCATCTGAATGAATAATTTCTATAATCTTGGGCCATAGGTGTAGAAGATGGAGGAGGGGAGTATGGTTATTGTGTCTTGTGAAATTGGAATATTCCAAGGTTGTTTTCAGGCAAAACTTTCAACGCCTTGGGCAAATGCTATATTGCAGAGCTCTGTCCTGCTCTACTCCAGTCTTGTAAACTAGATCCTGACCATGTTTCACTAAATGTTTGAAAACTATTTGACTTGTTCTCAAAGTAATCATTCAATGTAAGGTGTAGCATAAAAGCCAGCCTAGCAAGCTGAACGTACCCCAGGCTATAGAGTCTGCACTTTTAACAGTCTACAAGTTGAATGCAGTTCATGTTTGAGTTCAGATTCTTATAAATGTTTGATATAGGATTAAAATACATTGTAGAATGTAGAATATTTTTCCACTGAAATGTAGTTTTTCATAGTACTTTGTCTGCAGCATGTTGGTCCTTTTTTAAATGATATGAATTATAAAATATTTCTCCATTAATTTGTAGTTCTAGTACTTCATCTTTGCAAACTACAGACAAAGCAAAAGAAGAGAAAGCAAAACGTGATAAAGAGGACAAAGAAGAAAAAAAGAAGAAAGAAGCAGCTCGCAAAGAGGAAGAAAGAAAGAAAAAAGAAAAGCAGAAAGAAGAAAAGGTATTCTGTGAACTATTTTACACTGAAGCAGTATTGTTAGTACTTCTATTACTAACTTTAATTCTCTGAAGATTTAATTATAACAGTTAAATAATTATTTGGTTTGGAATGTGCAAGTATTTTTATAGTAGTGTATATGTAACAATAGAGACTAGACAAAGAAACTTATTATTAATTAATAATGACTACCGGTATTTGTATTTTAGGAAAAGTTAGCCAAAGAGAAAAAAGAAAAGGAGAAAAAAGAGAAGGAAGAAAGAGACTTGAAGAAAAAATTTAAGGTAAAACTGTTGCTAAAATAAATGCAACCTAACAAAATAACTTAGAAGTAGAGTTAATCATGTGTTAATCAGACCCAAACAGGAAGGAAATGTTTTATTTAAGGACACACTCAACACATTTTATTTACGGTTATATGGCATCAGACATATGGTATTGAGAGTGGAAACCTGCTGTTGCCACTTCCTGGGCTACTCTTTTTGATTAACAGCAAGGGATCTTTTATATGCACCATCCCACAGAAAGGATAACAAATACCACGGCCTTTGATATACCAGTCGTGGTGCACTGGCTGGAGAGAGAAATAGCCCAATGGGACCCAAACAGAGTCACAGAAGGTAGCCTATTAAGACAGTTGACTGCTTTGTGCAGGTCAGTTTATAATGTATTTGATTATTGCGTACCTTTAGCTTGTAGAGTTTCAGACTCTTTTTTTTTTTATAAATATCCTAGATGTAACTCATCTTTAGCATGGGAACGTTTAGATGGGTGTGGTGGCTTTACACTGGGCTTTTCCCCCCAAAAATATAACTGCCAAGTAGATAGCCAGTCCTCATTAGCTGAACCGGCCTCGGTGGCGCAGTAATTAAGCTATCGGACTACAGGCTGGTTGGTACAGGGTTCGCAGCTCGGTACCGGCTCCAACCCAGAGCGAGTTCTTAAGGGCTCAATGGGTAGATGTAAGGCCACCACACCCTCTTCTCTCTCACTAACCACTAACCCACTAACAACTAACCCACTAACAACTAACCCACTAACAACTAACCCACTGTCCTGGACAGACAGCCCAGCTAGCTTGAACCTTAATAGGATATAAGCATGAAAATAAGTTGAAATGAAATGAAATCATTAGCTGAGGCAAAGATGGCACAGTCCATTATATTTATGTAATTCAACTTTGTATGCAAATATTTAGCACAATGTATGTATGGCAGTTGACATGAGTGCAAAAATATCCTTATTAAGTGTGGCATAAAGTAAGTGCAATGAAGGCAGTCTGCAGTACAGATCAAAAGATCAGAATGGTCGGAAACTGTTAAAATGGCCTTGCATATTATATTACAGATATATATGTTTTTAGATAACTGGAACAGAGGAGAAAATGAGCAGTGGGGTTATCCTTGAAGATGTAAAGGGAGGTAGACATGACCTGGCTGTAAGTAAAGGAGATCTAGTTGATATTATGCGGATGGACAGCAATCCAACAGGAAAGTTCTTAGTCAAGTCAGAAGACAATAGATGTAAGTTGATCAATTTCTTTTTTTTGTCAATTTTTAGAAATTGTGCAACACTAAAATTGGTTAATAATGTATCTAGAGACTTAGTATTAGAATAGTCAATTACAATTTTTTTTCTTTGGAACATTAGTGAGTATTTTGTTCAGCATTACATCTGTATTAAATAGTAGCTGCCGGTCAATTTTCAAATTGATTCACATCTGTTGCAAATTAAAAGTTTGAAAACAAAATGTTCACTGACATTACTTATATTTATTTAACCAGCATTATTTTTACACAGAGAAGCACACAAACATTAGGCCTAAGCTATATTGTAATTAAACAGGGAAAGCAATGTTTACCTTTCTATGTTAAAAGAAGGAAGGAAATGTTTTATTTAACGACACACTCAACACATTTTATTTACGGTTATATGGCGTCATGCGTATGGTTAAGGACTACACATATATTGAGAGGGGAAACCCGCTATCACCACCTCATGGGATCTTTTATAGTACATACCACAGCCTTTGTTACACCAGTTGTGAAGAACGAGAAATAGCCCAATGGGTCCACCGACAGGGATCGATCCTAGACCAACCGCACATCATGCGAATGCTTTACCACTGGGTTACGTCCCGCCCCTATGTTAAAAGAAAACAATAGCCCTGTGATGCCATTCTACTTAAAAAATAACAAATTCACAACCTGGAGTTTAAAATATTACCACGCTTTACTTCGAAGGCGGCAGAAAAGGGAAGTAATTCTGATTAAACCTCAGTAGACGGGCAACACACTACATGCTATGGCATTCAGTTCTATAGTCTGTCCCATCCTCCTACAAACATGTTTTTTGTAAATAATTTCAGTTTGTTTTGATGTGAGAAGAAAAGTAAAAGTGTTTTGAAAATAACAAAAAAAACCCTACTATTTTTGTGTGAAATTTAGAAATAAATAACTTGTAGTAAATTCCATAATATGAAAAAAGGCATTTCCTGCGAGAAGGAATCAACCCTGTTTTTACATCTTGATTATGGGAGTGGACTCTGTTTCAACACTGCATTACTTAACGGTTAAATCAGTTCTGATTGCAATGAAATAAAATAAAGAATAGGGACACTCTTTTCAATGGAACTATATTTACTGCCTACAGGTAGGAAGGTAACTAGTTTAACGTACTCATATACCACTAGGGTTTCGAACACGCCCATCCAGAGTCCGACAAGCTGCTCATTGGTTGCAATAGTGGTGTAATCCATTCCTGCATGTTGCTTAGTGAACATTTAGGACAAAAAGTTGGAATTTCAAAATGTATTGATCTTATATTTTAACTTATTTTTGCAACTTATAATTAAAAAAAATAGTTTGAAGTGAAAAAGGGACACACAACGTCTGGTATTAGTAGTGTAAATAGATACATCAGCCAAGTGAGCACCAAGTGACAAATAGGGATCAGTTGAGCAGATAGCATCATGTACATTGACGGTGTTTGTGCAGATGTCGGCTGGGATATAGCCCAGTGATAAAGTGCTTGCTCGATCCCCATCGCTGGGTCAGTTAGGCTATTTCCTGTTTCAGCCAGTGCACCACAACTGGTATATCAAAGGCTGTGGTATGTGCTATCCTGTCTTTGGGATGGTATATATAAAAGATCCCTTGCTACTGATGGAAAAATGTTGCAGGTTTCATCTCTAAGACTATATGTCAAAATTACCGAATGTTTGACATCCAGTAGCTGATGATTACTACATCAATGAGCTCTAGTGGTGTCAATAAACAAAACAATTGTGTTACAATGCCAAGTACTTTTATGCAGCTCTGTAAGTTGGACTTATTATATGATTGTGTTTTCTAACTCATTTCAGGGGGATATGTAGAATCCAGCAACATCCAAATAGATACAGATTGCATTAAAGAGGTGAGAATACAACTTTTTAAAAACAAACTTTGGTTGTATTCATTATTATTATTACATTATGTAACGATTTAGTCTTTGGTATTTTCTTTTCTATTATAGAAGCCATACCACAGGATGTTTAGTGATGTGAATTACTTTAATAATAAAAGATAGCAATCAAGTCATGTTTAACTTATTTAATATGGATAATGTTATTGTTTTGGGGAGAAATAAATCTATAATTACTATACTGTAAGTAATAACAGTAATAATGATGATGATGACAGCGATGAATTGATGGTGATGGTGATGATGACCATAACAATGATGACTGTGATGATGGTGATGTTTATCACTATTAAGGTCTGCTTTGTTTTTTTGTAACCAGGTTATGGGTGTATATAAGCAACACATTGAGAAAATCCTGGTGCCCTTTTCAAAGTATTTATGTGTTGTTGTTGTTTAGAGAATAGATCTGAGCTGCCCCTGCCTTGCTTCATGCCATAATGTATCCACGTCTTCTGGAAGTAAATAATCTTTGTCTTTATCAAAGCCAAATCTCTGGCATGGCCAGTGGTTAAACTTGGGATAGAAGGGTATTTATTTTCATGAGACCATTTTAATTCAATTACCAGTAATCAAAAGACTTTATCAAATCAAACCAAATATATCAGTCAGACTCATTAGTCTAAAAACATTTCATGAAAAAAAAAAACTAAACCTTTTAAGTGTAGTGTATGACTGTGGGAATGTGCTATCCTAATTGGAAAGTGCATAGATCAAATACTATTTTGACGCTAATTGAAAAGAGTAGCTTATGCAGTGGCAGCAAGTGTTTTTTAATTTTATATCATTCTCTGTTCTCTGCATGCTGGTTAGTAGGCATAGTCTGTGTGGTGGTAACATGTTTTTTCTCTCACTCTAGACCAAGTGTCATAATAGCTGTATGTTAAACAACACATATCCATAGCTTAAAATGTACTGAGATATTATTAAACAACTATTCCTTTCTTTTCCTATTCTTACCATTTGTATTCAGATGTGGGGAAGGTGTATGGCTCAGTTTCTTCTCTCATTCTTACTCTAGGCTCAGTGTCACATACTACTTTATACGGTAATCAGATGTGTGACAGTAGCTGATTAAATGATGTAGAGTTGCCTAGAGTTGTTAAGTACTGTGATACTACATACACATACAGAGGTGGAAATTGGCTGAAATTCCATCCGGACATTTGGTCCGTTAAACTACAAATTCTACTGGACCGAATAAAGACCTGCCAGACCAGACATGATCATAAAATGTGAATGCAAAATAATTGCCCGTCCGATGGCAGGCAAAAATATCTCCTGGCCTGTGATGATGTTGACTGGCAAAAACCAGTTGGAGTAGCAGTATTTCGACCCCTGACATAATTATTATAAAAATAAAGATGTGGATATATTATGATATGGCTAACTGTTACCCACAACACTTTGTCTTACTACATGCATGTGTTGTGCAGAATTATGTTTCCCCTACCTCTGAAGCTTTGTGGTATTGTTAGCAACCAAAATTAATAATATATTCGCTGGATTCTGTTATGACAGGCAGTTACCCATTACATATTGTGTTACTAACTGTATTGTGCCGAGTTATGTTACATGAACAGTTTTTTTTCATTGTTGTTGTCCTATTTCATAATTTACAACCAAAATTAATCAAATATAGTCAGTGAATTCTGTTTTGACATGATATCATACATGTAGTTCAACAACAATACTTACAAATCCTGGTTGAAACCTTTTTCTGCTAGTTCTAATACAGATTTGTATGTTGATCCAAATTTAACATAGTTACTATACTATTTTTTCTAATTAATTAAAGAAATTAAAAGTTTGTACTGATTTATCTTTGCTTCATGATTCTATCTGATGGTGATCAAGTTGATAGTAGTGTTTAATTTGATTTGTTTTGTTTTTATTTTTTGTTGTATTATAACAGTACATGTATTTATTATCAAATATTAATGAGCTGAATTTACAATAATGTATACTGTTATAGTAGCCATTTACAGGCCTCCAGATTTCATGGAAATTAGTTTCTGGTAGCGCATTGGCAAAATCATGGAACCTAACTAAAGTCTGTTACCCATTATCTTGTAAAATGATCCACCATGACCATGGTTAGAGAAAAACAAGTTCCAATATGTTGTGATAATCACATGGAACTCAAAAGGTGTTGCCCATAAAATTTGAAATCTGGAGGCCTGCACTTAATAATGGACTGAATGATGATATGCCGAGCATGATCAAAAACATGCATATGCACATGAATGAATGCTAGGCTATATATGTTTTCTATCTAAAATGTAGGAGTAACCTTCAAGTTTCTCCTTAATTTTTTTTTAAATCAAAAATTCAATTTTTTTATGATTAAAATGGTAAGAAGTTATTTTACTAGGAACCAAATGCTGTTTAACAGTACTGTTTAGATATTACTAGTATATATACAATTTTCTTCGAGTGTCTTTTTTTATATATGGACCAGGTGCTCATTTGTATTAAACGGCACCCCTAGCATTAATTATTTCTGGATCTGCCTTGTTTTTCATATGTCAGTTAATGTTGATCTTCTCTCTGCATGTTTTGTCACCTAAATCTTTAATACACACATTAGTTTCAATTTGAAGTAGAATTTGTATAAGCAACGTGTGCATATATATCACAAGGATGTGTATATTGTGATCAGCTGTCCATCTATTCATTTAATTTTAAACCAGTTTAACATTTGGTTAACATTTGATTAAAATATTTTATAAGATGACAAGTGCAGCTGTACATGTAAGTGGTGGTTTTGCATTGTGTATAATTATTAATCTGAACACTTGTGTGAATGCTTTGATGTGCACTTCATTAGGCCAGTGGTGGTGGAAGATGTTGTAAGTTGATGGAGTAAAATTGAATAATATTGAGGTTCCAGTACACACTGTTTTGTCTGGGTGATTGTTGGTAATTGAAAAAACCAAAAACAACCCAAACCCCCCCCCCCCCCCCAAAAAAAAAACACCCCAAGAAAAAACCCCAAAACAACCCCACCCCACCATACACCGTGCATACACACACACACAGAGACAAACACAGACAGACAGACAGTGAGACAGACAGACAGTGAGACAGACAGACAGACAGACAGACAGACAGACAGACAGACAGACAGACACACACACACACACACACACACACACACACACACACACACAAGCACCTACAAACAAAAGTTTAGTATGGTAAATGCTACACTTTATCTCTCCTCCCCTTAGGTCCTACTCTAATGTATTGGAATTGAAACAACATAATATTTGTGAAATGTTTGTGCACCTGGGTGTTGTTTTTGATTTTGAACTCTTAGCTTAAAAACTAAAAGAGATTTTTGTGAAATGAACCAAATACATTTTTGAAAAAATAATATCAGTTGTATGCACATTTTCTACTATCATTTGTTTGATTTGCTACAGTGTTGTATAAAATATATATATCCTGTATATTAAATGATCTTTTGAGCAGTTTATTTCATAATTAATGATTAAATAATAGTATAAATAATAATAATTAGTATTATTATCATAAAATTCAGTGATAACATGAAATCTTCTTGTTTCTCTAGGTTATGGTCAAGTGTATTACTCAGATAAGAACTCTCCAGTGGGTGTGTTGACACACATTTGTAAATGTTATTTAATTTTTTATTTTTTTATTTATTTATATTCCATTATACTTAATTTCCCACCCACAAAGCCCCTTGTATTCTATCACCCATGGTAAAACTGGAATGGGTTACTAAGAACAGTTTTTGTTGTTATAAAGACAGTTTCTGTACATGTATATTGATCATTGGTGGTTTCCAGTATTTTGAGATTTCATAATTAGTAAACTTTTTTTTTTATAGTGGCAAGGCAGATAAGAGTTTTATTGTTAACAAAGATATACATATCAGTATGTAAATTTAGTTTTTGTTGGTAAAAGTTGATGACGTATCATTTATTATTTTGTATGACAAAAAGATAATTATATATGTTAACATTATGGTAAACTGCAAATATTTCTCTCTTATGTTTAAAGTATTATACATGTAGATTTGGAATTGACTGCACAACATAAAAAGCATATATAGTAAATATACAGAACGTCACTTCTGTTGTTACCGCTTCCTAAATATTGCAGATTATTTTGCGCAAGAATATATACCATGAAACTGCATAGCCATCGAGTGTATGAGTTACATACCTTGTTTTTTTACCCCAAAAAAGTTTTTAATTTAATGTCATAACTACACTTTCTTAAATCTATGATCAATACTCCTTTTAATGATTGACTTAAATTTAAAAATCGGACTCTGCAGCAATTTTATGTAATGTTTCAAATATGATGTAACATAATTTGTAAGTCATATATGATATAAGTAACAGGAAGGTGCTAACTCCAGTAAAAATAAAAAGGGGAATTCCCCATTTGAAAGTCTTTATCACTGTAGTAAGATTGAATAGGTATGTAATAAATATACTTCTTTCTATTCATTGCTTTATGGAATGCTTTATTATACATGTACTCATTACATGGCCACTTTCAGCAGGTACTGTATTTGCCAATAGCAATACTGACTTCATCTATATATATATATATATATATATACTCTATCAAAAAAGAAACGCATAGGTGATAGGGAAAGAAGAAAAGTGTTTGATTTTACAAAATATTGTTTTTTTGTACAATGTTGCTGAATGACCATGTTTGTTAATGTTCCTGGAATGGGACAGCATGCCCAAATGCACCATAAAACAAATTTAACGCACATTGTGGCACATTGTGGCATGTTGTGCGACAATTGCAGGAAATCGGTGTGAAATGGTGAAATTTTGACGAATGCACGTGAAACTCGGAGAAAAGATTCGGGTAGTGATGGGTATTTAAAGCTGCAATGCTTGCAATGATGCCTCATTTCCATTTTGACGTAGACAAATTACAAGATGCCAAGACAGCCTGTCGAGTCGAAACATTGCAGTTAGGTGAATCGCAGTCAGCAGTCGCATGCCACATGAATGTCCATCAGAGCACCATTTCTGGGACAGGTACCAGCAGTTTCAATCAGCTGAAGACTGGCCCGGAAGTGGAAGACCTCGCATAATAACTGCCACACAAGATCGCTACATCCGGGTTCTGCACTTGCATCACCAAACTGCCACAGCAACGAACACTGCTGGACGCATACCTGGTTTGAGAAGGGTGTCTGCACAAACCATTCGGAACCGACTTCGAGAAGCTGATTTACGGGCTAGGAGACCATATGTTGGCCCCGTCCTGCGACGTCAACATTGACATTTACATGTTCGCTGGTGCACAAATGTACAGGGGTGGAACTTGGGGAAACTGGCGGCGAGTATGGTTCAGCGACAAATCACGTTTCCTTCTACAGCGACGTGATGGATGACAACATGTTTACAGACACTGCAATGAACGTTTTGCCAACAACTGTGTAGCCCAAGTTGACAGATTCAGTGTCATGATGTGGGGAGCCATCTCATACACCGGCAGAAGTGAACTTGTGTTCGTACAAGGCAACCTAACAGCTGTACGCTACTGGGATGAAATTCTTCGCCATCACATGCTTCACATTTTAGATCGACATATAGAACTCTTTCAGCAGGATAATGCCAGGCCGCATACGGCATGTGTAACAATGGATTTCCTACAGAATGAGAACATTAATGTGCTGCCATGGCCATCAAGATCGCCAGATCTCAACCCCGTTGAACATCTATGGGACAAACTGGACAGACGTGTATGTCAGCATGACCCGAAGCCTCAGACCCTTCCACAACTGTCACATGCACTGCAGGAAGAATGGGCCGGATTCAAAGACTCATTCAGTCTATGCCAAGGAGATATCACACAGTGATTGCTGTTGCTGGTGGCCACACAAGGTACTGATTTCAGCGCCCTCGTGGGACGCTGTTTGGTGACGAAAACGCCTTCACTGCCGTCAGTCCATAGCAAGAACATTGTCACATACTCATGTCAAATTTGACTGTGATACGATCATAAATAACGAAATTATTCCACTTTGTATTAAAGAGATAATTCCATGAATATTTCGCCTATGCGTTTCTTTTTTGACAGAATATATATATATATATATATATATATATATATATATATATATATATATTGGGTTTTTTGGTCTGATTGTAAAACTTTACTTTATTAGAATTACCGTTCTTTAATTAGTTCATGATCTGTTTACTGAACACCTGGTGTGGGCATTTTTATTCAATCAATCTTATTCTGTTTATTTAGGCCAGAATTGAAAATCCACCCGTATCTAATTTATCAATGTAGGCCTACACTAACGTCCAGTGTTCCCTTGATATGCTGTTTTACTGTAAAATAACATTGATTCAAAACAGTTATTTATTCCTTTCAATACAGTTTTCTTCTATCTTTTTTTTAAATAATAAACATTTATATATACAATTTTCTTTCATGTATTCTAGTTTTCATAAAGCATGCAAAAGTCAGTTCTTGCATGAATTTTTATGTGTACTTTGTATTTGAATCTATTCATGCATGGTCTTATTTTCTAAACCACATTTTCCAGTTGCCTTGTGTTATGATCCTAACAGCTGTTTATATTAAATGATTTACCAGAGTGTTATTACAGAAGCACCCCTTTCTTTCTATGCATACATGATGCACTTAGCACTAAAGTTAGTAGATTTTAAATACATGATTTTTTTTTGTTTCTTTTTTTTACATAATTTAAAAAAAATGTATGGTATGTAAAAAGTAATTTATATTTAAGATTTAATGATTAAGTTATTTAAAATATACACTCCTACGACTTGCTATCTACAGGTCATGAATAGTAGTGAAACCTATGTGAACGTAGAATCACCAATCACTGAATCGGGGTGAGTCATACATGCATGCACTTTTTTTTTTAAATCATATAAATGTGCTTGCATGCAGACTTCTATTTGATTTTCATGTTGCTACATCTAAATTCATTTAGTTTTACAAAATGATCTCTCTTTGAACGTAGCAACATGTGCCTCAAGTAGAGTCTCATCTTGTGATAGTAATTTGCCTCTTCTAACCCTTGCCGTTGGCAAAATTAGTTAAAATCTTTTGGATAGATTTTAGTGATTTTAATTATTAGTATGATAGTGAGTAGGTGCTATTTTAAAATTGAAATAAGGGACTTCCACCAGGCAGTGTCTTGGGAAGATGAGGGCCCTAACATGTGGGCTTGGTTATCATTCTGATGTTTATCATATTTATTATTGTTACCATAGACAATGTCATGACTCTTTAGAAAAAGCAAGGTAGAGAGTTAATGTGATATTCAGAACAAGCTAGTTTTAAGCTCACCCATCATGTGCACAATTTCTGCTTTGGGATGTGTTCAAGAGAAGTCAAGGATGAAGATGTGCTGTAGAACAGGATTCTTGCTACAATCTGGCAGAGTACAAAAGAGTACTAGGCAGACTCTTGGTGTTGGTTAAAACAATATTTATTACGCAATCAAATAGAGCAGTTTGGGATTGGCCAACAGGCTAATGTATATTATTAGGCAGGCTGTTACGTGTTAGCTTCATAGAGCTGTTTGGGATTAGCCAAAACACTGATGTCTATTATTAGGCAGGCTGTTATGTGTTAGCTTCATAGAACAGTTTGGGATTAGCCAAAACACTGATGTCTGTTATTAGGCAGGCTGTTATGTGTTAGCTTCATAGAACAGTTTGGGATTAGCCAAAACATTGATGTCTGTTATTAGGCAGGCTGTTATGTGTTAGCTTCATAGAACAGTTTGGGGTTAGCCAAAACACTGATGTCTATTATTAGGCAGGCTGTTATGTGTTAGCTTCATAGAACAGTTTGGGATTGACCAACAGGCTGATGCCTATTACTAGGCAGGCTGTTATGTGTTAGCTTCATAGAACAGTTTGGGATTGACCAACAGGCTGATGTCTATTACTAGGCAGGCTGTTATGTGTTAGCTTCATAGAACAGTTTGGGATTGACCAACAGGCTGGTGTCTATTACTAGGCAGGCTGTTATGTGTTAGCTTCATGGAACAGTTTGGGATTGGCCAACAGGCTGATGCCTATTACTAGGCAGGCTGTTATGTGTTAGCTTCATGGAACAGTTTGGGATTGGCCAACAGGCTGATGCCTATTACTAGGCAGGCTGTTATGTGTTAGCTTCATAGAACAGTTTGGGATTGGCCAACAGGCTGATGCCTATTACTAGGCAGGCTGTTATGTGTTAGCTTCATAGAACAGTTTGGGATTGGCCAACAGGCTGATGTCTATTACTAGGCAGGCTGTTATGTGTTAGCTTCATGGAACAGTTTGGGATTGGCCAACAGGCTGATGCCTATTACTAGGCAGGCTGTTATGTGTTAGCTTCATGGAACAGTTTGGGATTGGCCAACAGGCTGATGCCTATTACTAGGCAGGCTGTTATGTGTTAGCTTCATAGAACAGTTTGGGATTAGCCAAAACACTGATGTCTGTTATTAGGCAGGCAGTTATGTGTTAGCTTCATAGAACAGTTTGGGATTGGCCAAAACACTGATGCCTATTATTAGGCAGGCTGTTATGTGTTAGCTTCATAGAACAGTTTGGGATTGACCAACATGCTGATGCCTATTATTAGGCAGGCTGTTATGTGTTAGCTTCATAGAACAGTTTGGGATTGACCAACAGGCTGATGCCTATTACTAGGCAGGCTGTTATGTGTTAGCTTCATAGAACAGTTTGGGATTGACCAACAGGCTGATGTCTATTACTAGGCAGGCTGTTATGTGTTAGCTTCATAGAACAGTTTGGGATTGACCAACAGGCTGGTGTCTATTACTAGGCAGGCTGTTATGTGTTAGCTTCATGGAACAGTTTGGGATTGGCCAACAGGCTGATGCCTATTACTAGGCAGGCTGTTATGTGTTAGCTTCATGGAACAGTTTGGGATTGGCCAACAGGCTGATGCCTATTACTAGGCAGGCTGTTATGTGTTAGCTTCATGGAACAGTTTGGGATTGGCCAACAGGCTGATGCCTATTACTAGGCAGGCTGTTATGTGTTAGCTTCATGGAACAGTTTGGGATTGGCCAACAGGCTGATGTCTATTACTAGGCAGGCTGTTATGTGTTAGCTTCATGGAACAGTTTGGGATTGGCCAACAGGCTGATGCCTATTACTAGGCAGGCTGTTATGTGTTAGCTTCATAGAACAGTTTGGGATTGGCCAACAGGCTGATGCCTATTATTAGGCAGGCTGTTATGTGTTAGCTTCATAGAACAGTTTGGGATTGACCAACAGGCTGATGCCTATTACTAGGCAGGCTGTTATGTGTTAGCTTCATAGAACAGTTTGGGATTGACCAACAGGCTGATGCCTATTACTAGGCAGGCTGTTATGTGTTAGCTTCATAGAACAGTTTGGGATTGACCAACAGGCTGATGTCTATTACTAGGCAGGCTGTTATGTGTTAGCTTCATAGAACAGTTTGGGATTGACCAACAGGCTGGTGTCTATTACTAGGCAGGCTGTTATGTGTTAGCTTCATGGAACAGTTTGGGATTGGCCAACAGGCTGATGCCTATTACTAGGCAGGCTGTTATGTGTTAGCTTCATAGAACAGTTTGGGATTGGCCAACAGGCTGATGCCTATTACTAGGCAGGCTGTTATGTGTTAGCTTCATACACGAGTTTGGGATTGGCCAACAGGCTGATGCCTATTATTAGGCAGGCTGTTATGTGTTAGCTTCATAGAACAGTTTGGGATTGGCCAACAGGCTGATGTCTATTATTAGGCAGGCTGTTATGTTTTAGCTTCATATATTTATATGAGATTTCTATATTTGTATGTGCATCATTATGTGGTACCTACAGACTCAATATTTGTGTCAGTGGATCATTATAAATTGTCATTATCTAATGATAGTAGGCCTATTCTTGTATTACTACCATTTTTCAACATCAGGCTTTGACAGACCTGTAACAACTGTGATTACTTGTTAAATGTCAATAGGTTTTCATGTATTTTTTCATAAAATAATGTACATGTAAAAAAACCCTGCTTGTAGACTTGTTAGTTTATTTTTCCATACCATTTCTATAACCACCCCCCCCCCCCCCCCCTTCCAATATTTATTCAGTAAATGAAGTGGATTGGCAAACAGGCAGTAGGCCTATATAAATGTCATTTCAAGTCAGTTTCGTTAAACATTTACTGGGGGTGTTGTTTAGGAAAACAATATAATTGTTCCTTGTTGTGTTGTTTATTTATTTTATTTTTTTCTTACACCGATTTTGATAATGTTATTTACATGTTTCCTTTCAGATCAGCCAAAATTTCTGATGAAGAATCATCAATCCAAGAGGGTAAGATTTAACCCATTGCAGAATTGTTTTATTGCAATAACTCTAGGCCTACATTTGGTTTAAAGATCTGCGGTTTGCCTTCCCATTTGATAACATCATCTCCTAATGCCAAGGTCTGCATGCTTGAACCTTAATTGGATATAAGCATGAAAATTGGTATAAATGGTTACGATTAATACGATAATACGATAAATACGATTAGTATAGAGAACGTCCCATCTTTTGTCATGCTTGGCGAGTTAATGTGTTTTATCCTGTAACCACTGTTTCTATTCACAGTTTATGATGACTGATTAAAGCAAAGTCATAAACGTAGACTAGCAGATTATCACTTTTGATGTCACTCATGTCACAGCATACGCATAGCTACATTACAAAATTGCTCATTTGACCTCTAGGTCATTATACAATGTGGCTGAAATAACAGAAATAATAGCTTTTCCCCTTAATTTTTATGGTCTGCAAATAATAACTAGTTACTGACGTAGGATATCTGCTTCATCCTGTTCAGGCCGAATAAGAAATTCTGCTTGGCAAAGCCTCGTGGAATATCCCATTCTGACCTTCACAGGATAAAGCAGATATCCGACGTCATTAACTAGTCATTCTCTACTTATGTGACATGGAATGTCATCTCATGAGAAGAAAAATAACATGCATGATCTATCCTAAATGGCTGAAAAATAACATGCATGATCTATCCTAAATGGCTGAAAAATAACATGCATGATCTATCCTAAATGGCTGAAAAATAACATGCATGATCTATCCTAAATGGCTGAAAAATAACATGCATGATCTATCCTAAATGGCTGAAAAATAACATGCATGATCTACCTAAATGGCTGAAAAATAACATGCATGATCTATCCTAAATGGCTGAAAAATAACATGCATGATCTATCCTAAATGGCTGAAAAATAACATGCATGATCTATCCTAAATGGCTGAAAAATAACATGCATGATCTATCCTAAATGGCTGAAAAATAACATGCATGATCTATCCTAAATGGCTGAAAAATAACATGCATGATCTATCCTAAATGGCTGAAAAATAATAAAAAATATATTTTCAAGAATGTAATTTCAGACTCGTAATATATATTGTGCACTATGAGGATAATTTGTTTTCACATGTGAATTTGGAGATGCAAATTAAATTTGTGTTTTTGTTATTTTCAGAAGTGTACGAAGACTGCTCATGACAAAACAACTGCTCAGTTACATTCAAGAAATACTTTTCCAGTTATATACTGGAATATAATGGAGAGTTCCACTGCTTACAAAGACTACAGTACAATTATGTGTTCACGCAAGACAATGTACCACGATTCCATTGTTCTTTCTGATCATTCCATTCATAAAGAAACATACTTCTTAAACCTGTGTAAAGATTCTTTACCATTCAATTTTTTCCTTGACTGTGATGTTAACAATGTTGATACAAGAATGTTTAATGCCCAAGGTTGGCACCAGAAATGTATATCCTAGAAACTTTTGATGAGACATTTTGGTCTTCTAGTTGATGACTTGGTTTATCTAAAAGTAGCACCAACCATTGATACGACAAAGTAAATAAGCCATTTACTTTTCTCGTTTTGTTGCCTAATTCATTTCTTGGTATAGACTAAGGTATCTGTTTGTTTTGTTTTGTTTTGTTTTATTTCTATTTGTTGTTTGTTTGTTTTGTTTAATGAAGAACTTCTCCAGTGCTATATTTATGTAGGGTGATTTAGTTCTGAAATTAAAACTGATCAAATCAAAGATGTTTTGTAGATCTATGTACAATTAACATGTAAATGTCACTGCATAATATAAGTATTAATAGGAGACAGGGCACAGCCCTGGGAATGAGAAATGGCTAAGTTTAATATAAGTATTACAAGGAGATGGGACATTACCTGGAAAATAAGATATTACCAGAGAAGTAGGGCATTTACCTGTGGAACAGGACGTAACTGAGTGTAACCTGGTAACATTGTACAAAAGAAGTGCCATATGATTTTAACAGTGTTCATCATGAGAAAGTCTCATATTTGTTATCATTGTTGTTTAGTGTCTTTTGCAGACATTTTATTTTATGTATGTACTCCTAACATCACCTTATTTATCAATGACTCATAACCTAGTTTTAGTCTCAACAGTGAACTTAATGGCTTTAGTTGCACATGTTCTGTGATGTAAAAAAACCCAATTGTTACAGATAGTACAAATGTGTTTACTGTATTTTTCTATTCTGTGACTTTGGTCAAATGAGCACAAAAAGGATGAGATTTTGAAGCATAAACATTTTAAGATAAAGCTAATTTAGTTAAGTATTTTTGTAGGTGTCATAATGCATGTATATATATATACAGAGCTTAAACATCACAGCTTCAGAAGGTTTTATCTTTCACACAGTGCTCTCAGCCATTGTGATATCTCTAGTCACATTTCATCGGAGCTGGAACCCAGCAATTAAAATCTTAAGTTGGTTTTGTGGAAGAGAGAAATGTAGTGTAAAATAGATCCGAAGCACTAACTATCACATGCCATGATCTTGCTTTAAGTATTGTATTTTTAACACTTTTTGCTGAATATAAATCCAAATGAATGATTAACCCATAATAATGCCTCTTTTGTTGGAGACCATTAGCAGTTACTCTTTCATGGATCCCATTCTTTAGTACTCTATGGCTAAGGTCAGTGCTTCCAACCATTAGCCTGCTTTCCAATAACATTAAACATAATTCCTTGCACATTTTTTCAGGTGCAGAAATGTGATTTTCTATATGTGCATTTTCGCAATGATATTACTACCCAATATTTGACGTTGTCAAAGTGTACTTTTAAGTCATTAGTAAACACATCATGTTATGATGTCACCATGTGAAAAACGCAAGTGTGGTGAAAAATGCTCATTGATTGACTTTTTGCCTGAATGCCTGGAAACGTGAAGATGGAAAAAGTGCTATACATATGCACTATATCAATAAACTTGTGTGCAGAATCGTGTTAATGGAAAACAGGCCTATAGGGAAGGTAGGGACTCAAAATGTCAGTCAGATGTTATAATAATGTCACAATTAAACAATAGAAATGTCTTTTGTTAGTAACATGTTTTGTGGAAACAACTGACTTTAACATAGTGTCACAATGTAACTAGTCATACTCAATAAAATAAACTCTTGATGGGAAGATCAAAGGCAGATACTGGTCTAAGAAATGGCTGTAAAACTGACTTAGATCCTACATGTTACAGTTTTGTATTTCAACAGTATACCTGTACATATTACAATCCTATCAAAAAATATATTTTTTAATTTGTAACTATATGATGTCGTGTACAGGTAGCATGATATAGTCACTCATGCCTTTAATATTCTATTTACCAGTTCAGAATGTTTTATTTTGTACATAGTTGCACATACAATCACTTAATGATACCCTTTGTACAAAATACAAGCTTTAGTGCCTTACAGTTTTTGTCTCATTTGGTAACTTACTTGAAGAAAGTTTAAAAATATTCCTTGTATAATAGTCGACTTTAATACAATCTTTAATAAAAATAACTTTTATTTCTTGTATAATATTAAGCTGTAATACAATCATTAATAAATGACCTCTTGTAATCGTGAATATTTTCTGTCACTGAAATATTGGAATTATTTTTTAATTCTTCAATTGTTTTTAATTATAGTTAAAAACTTGACCAATATACATGTACTAACTGGCATAAGAAACAGAACTTAACATACCAGTTTATTTTCTCTTATTCGAAAAGAGTTTCACAAAATTGAAAAGAATGGCTACTAATTGTCTGTACTGTTTTACTCTTTTAAATGTCACTAGTGGCTGATTAAAGTTATTTCATCAAATTTTCATTATTATAATACACATTGAAAGCAGTTGAAATTCCCTTGGTATAAACTTCTGCACCACAGTGTTTCAAACAATAGCCAATGACACCTATCATTAGCCCAGCAGCTAAACCAAATAATCAGTCCTATATTTGGGCCTTACATGCATGCTGGACTATTAACGTAATGTCTCTAGTTTATAAATGTCTTAAAAGGGTAAAACATTTACTGTTTTTTTTTTACCCAGAATGTTTTTCATTTCTAGCGTTGAATCGATAACCAATGATGCTTGCCTACTTAATGATTTGAATTTGTAAATATGTTAGGGACCGTTCACAGTTATCAACATTTGTACAAGCATACAAACCATATGCTGGGTGGTGCGTGGGGAGGCGGTAATGATAGCATATGCTTGTAAACAAACTACAAGAAGTAAAACAGTTTGTACACAATTGTAAATGCCCCTTAAGAGGGTAAATATTTTAATTATGTAATTTTTAATCATTATGTTGTTTTCCGTTTCTGTTTTGTTATCAACTTATTAATTTGTGCACAGAATGAAAATTAGTATATATTTTAACATTATTCAAGATGATGATGATTTTTTTTAAATGTTGTTTGTATTACTATAAAGAGGAATATATATTTCCATGTATATTGACTTACTGGGGACTCATGCAGTGTACATACATTATTTCTTGAGGTCACCAGATGTTGTAATAATACAGAAAGCTTTATGCTGTGTTCATACTGGAAGTGATTTGGGACAGATTTCCCCAGGTTGGATACTGGTAATCCAATGCATTTTCACTGGTTTCAAAATACACCGTATTCAGCTGAAACAATTTCAACTTATTTTCATGCTTTTATCCAATTAAGGTTCAAGCACGCTGTCCTGGGCACACACGTCATGCTATCTGGGCTGTCTGTTCAGGACAGTTAATTGTTAATTGTTAGTGAGAGAGAAGAGGGTGTAGTGGCCTTACACCTACCCACTGAGTCGTTAAAACTTGCTCTGGGTGGGAGCTGGTACCGGGCTGCAAACCCTGTACCTACTAGTCTTTTTGTCCGATGGCTTAACCACGACGCCACTGAGGCTGGTAGTTTCAAATAAATTTCAGAGCTCTACAGTGTGATCACTAAACTGTTTTAATAAGAAACTGCACGGATTTCAAATCAGTATAACCTGCAGGTGTGAACACAACATTAGGCTTATTCATCATATATACATTTTCTCTAAAAATGCCCATGTTATGTTTGGAGCAATCACTTTATTACATTTTTTGTTTTGTTTCATAAATCATACCATATGAAGTTCATATTCACATGTAGAGAGATTATAACTTAAAACTGTCTGTGATCTTTGCTGTTTTTCTTATATGCAAAATGGATATGATCAAATATGATATGTGAACACAAGGGCCCAATTGTTCAACGTGCAGTGATAAATGGAAAGTTTCTGTTCTAAATAATTATTAGAGAAAGTTGATAAATTATTTCAAGCTGATTGCTTATGAAAATCTGACTTTTAAATATATTAATTTAATTTGTCTCCTGTTGTATTTTATTAAATCAGATACAAAGTCGTCACATCTCATTTGTTACTGTAATTTGGTATCATAACTGAAATGACTGCTATACATAACTATAAATAAGAAAATGTAACTGTTCATTTTTAGCGAACACTGTTGACAATGTAATTACTGCCGAGATTTTATGTTATACAATGGAACCTTGTTAATTCGGACAGTATGATTTTCAACAAAGGTGTCCAGATTTATAAATTTCTATATCAAATGAAACCTGAAAAGTTACTTCCCTTGAGTGACAACCCAGTTAGAAAATCAAGCAAAAACATGCAGACATTTAAGAATAACAAATACAAATATTCGGTAATTAATGTTCGTTTAAGAGACTGATGAAAGTAATTCCACATGTATTTTACCAATTATCAAGTTATGATATAACCAAATCAGTTTTCTAAGTTATTTCTAAACTGGTTTTTGAATTTAAAATTTATTTGTACTGACATCATCATCGTTTTAAAAGCATTTTTTTTTGTGCTATTGTCTTTTCTTGGCTTAAAAAAAGGATCTTAATTTGATTAATTATATTTTATACAGACAATGAAAATGTTACCAAAACAGTAATCAAGATCTGTGAACCTTGGAACCCACATGTTGAAAGAAAACCAAAACATAACTGTGTATGATACAACTAAATACAGACGTTTGCCACCTTTTTTCATGATTTTGACCTGTGTTCGTTATCTTTTGGTGTTTATTAGATATAGTTGAATGACCTGAAAGCAAGTTATTCTTTTTTACCCCTAATTAACAATCTATTCTAAGAAATTACCTCCAGTCAGATGAAGTAAAGTTTCACTTTGTTTAGAATAGTGACTGTCTGGTTCCACGAGCTGAATATCTGGATTAATGAATGCATTTAAAAGTGAAACATTTGTTTTCTATCTCGGATGTAGATAAGGCAGGGTTCTCAGACTACCAGAGTTTGGATTATCGAGGTTTCAGTTAGTTTGATATATTTAATGCAATTTAACCATATTATAAGGCAGTGATTCAAGGCTTCCTAATACGTCATTTAAAAAAAAAGAAGAGAGAGTTGTCATGTAATCAGTGTGAGTTTTGCCTTTATTATGCAAAATGCTATGCAACCCTTAATAAATTAGTTTTAATTTGAACTGGGCCCTTGAAAAACTGGAACCTGTGTAGGACTATTTTATATACAGATCTCCTGTTTGTCCCAGTCAAAACACGGTTTATTGCAAATAATTTTAAACTGTCTGAAGATTGCATAAGAATTCATACTAAATTACACATTTCATTTTCATTTTAACTTATTTTTGTGCTTATATCTAATTAAGATTCAAGCACACTGTCCTGGGCACATACCTCAGCTATCTGTCCAGGACAGTGGGTTAGTTATTAGTTGGTTAATGGTTACTGAGAGAGAAGAGGGTGTAGTGGCCGTAAACCTACCCATTAAGCCCTTAAGAACTCGCTCTGAGTTGGAGCCGGTACCAGTCTGCGAACCCTGTACCTACCAGCCTGTAGTCCGATGGCTTAACCACTGCACTAGTTTTTAAATTATCTGCAATAAACAGTGGTCTGTAAGGAACAAAGAAAGTGACCATTATATGAAATGGCTCTGTATGTATGCATATTAAACTAGGGCATGGTTTTGATTAATCTGTTAATCATTCTTTCAGACTGAATCATTTAAAATTGTTTGCAAAGGAATAAAAATTAAAAACATATATTTGTATAATTCACCAATATGGCATTTGAATTTGGCACCTTTTTGCTAATGTTTATATTCTTAAAATAAACACCAAGAAATGAATGCCATTTTCAGAACAGTAATTCCATAAAAATATGAGACATTGTGCCTTAATGGTCATGTTATATGTAAGGGCTCAAAGACGATTCACAAGATATAACAAATTTTGTTCCAAAATCTGATATTCTAAATCCATTTTAAAGGCTGCCTTTAGTATAATCCACCAAAAATGAAGACCACATTGAGACTACTGACAAGATGGATATTCTTGTCACTACATGCAACAAATAAATTTAATAAAAAATTTTTTTTTTAGGTAATTAGTGATTAACAAGAAAATGTAGCCATGCTCTATCATGAACCCCTTACAAGAACTCTCTGAGTTATAGAACCAAGTAACACATAATGTGTTTGAGTGTGTATGTTTATATGTTATGGTCAGTCTGTCAGTTGTCATTTAACTGGGTTTGGGGATCGAAACCTCCCTGCTCAAAGTAAATTTTATTGTTTCAATATATATTCCAGGGTAACTTGACTCGATAGAGCCATAAAACATGCCACAGTACAGATCTCCCCCAGCACAATTTCCTGTTGTGTGCATTAACTAACTCATAAAAGTCACCGTAACTGTGTTTTTCTCCAGCCACGACTCTTCCCTTGTATTAGTGTATTCTAAAATACTGACCAACCCAGCTCAGTATTTAAAAGGTGAAGAATAATGATAAGCAGAAAGCAGCGCATAAAATCTTGCCTACAACCACCAGTAATGACTAGTGTCCACCTAATAAATTCAAGATCTCTTGAATATTTTACCTGCTACGTCCCAATTACACTGGCTAAATACATGGAATAAAACCATTTACGTTATTGCCTTCATTCCACAACACTGCGGGATGTAGCTCAGTGGTTGTGTGCACATCGGAGGTTCACTGAATCAGTATCAATTTCCATCAATGACTGTGGTATGTCTGTCCGGTCTCTGGGAAAGTGCATATGAAAGGTTCCCTTGCTGCTTTTTCCGTGGGAGTAGCATGTGTGGCAACAGCAAGTTTCCTCTTGACCAAGTTTTAAAATTACCATATGTCAAACACCAGATAACAGTAGATTAATGTGTTGAGGTGTTTTTAAATACC
This sequence comes from Gigantopelta aegis, assembly GCF_016097555.1. Taxonomy (NCBI): domain Eukaryota; kingdom Metazoa; phylum Mollusca; class Gastropoda; order Neomphalida; family Peltospiridae; genus Gigantopelta; species Gigantopelta aegis. Next base: position 21,468,907 of record NC_054704.1, read on the forward strand.
ATTTTCCCTAAAGGCGATGCCACACGATAAAGAGTACCGTGTACAATATAAGCCATGAGAACAGCCAATTGACATAACAACATTGCAGTCTTATCAGTTGCTATGCAATTGATTATCATGTGCATTCTCATACAAGTTGCCTTTATTCTGCAATGTAATATTGAACTTATATTTGAGATGAGCTGTTTGATCAAAGTTAAAGTTTGTTTGCTTTAATGACACCACTAAAGCACACTGATTTATTAATCATCAGTGTTTGGTAATTTTTGACATATTGTCTCTGATAGGAAACCTGCTATTTTTTTTCTTGAATAGCAAGGGATGTTTCATGTGTACCATCCCACGGCCTTTGATATACCAGTTATGGCGCACTGGCTGGAACGAAAAAGAGCCCAATGGGTCCACCAATGGGTATCGATCCCAGACCAATTGTGATACATCCCATCCCTTGGTTCATCAAATGCTGTTCAGTCACTTAACCAAATGACATCTTTGATAGCTTGACTTTAACATATAAATGTATATATATGTATTTTGTATGACATATTACTTTATATGCAAGGTATAAGATTTACTAGATCAGTGCTTGTTTTTTTAATTGTATGATTGTTAAAGCAAGAGTTCCCAACATAAATGTGCCAATGTAGCTTTCATTATTATTACTAATCTACTACAGAATTCATTTTATTTTAATTATTTGCTAACTTTAGATGACAATGAAAATATAGGAACAGAAAACATTTTAAATAAAATGCATCCAAATAAAACTTGTTTTTGTTTTTTTAATTTGAAATATTATATATACCGGTCTGTAGTATTAACAAACTAGGTTTTTGGGGGCTTTTTTTAAAAGCATTGATTGCACAGTAAAGGTGGGTATGTATACAGTTTCTCTTTTAATGGTAATTGCTCAGAGATCTATTTTGGTTTAGGGGCATGACCAAGCTCTCATATGTATGTCCATGTGTGTACATCTAAAATGCATTTATTTTGAATGACATTCACACACCAAAACAAAATCAAAGTTTTTCATTACAATTAATTTATTGACTACTAACTGTAACATTGTTAAAAAGTGACACATTAAATACAAGCTGCAAAAACATGCATTATAACAATATATAAAACTATGTAACTGGTCTGAAAGTGTAAAAATACTACCAAAATGTACATGACTTTATTGTATACAAATATCAAATATACACTTGATTACTGGCACGGAAAAAAGCAGATCTATGGAAGCTTAAAAAGAATAAAGTATGGAAGACACTTGTCATAATTACATATTTTTTAAAACAAATTCTGTGCAATTAAATGTCTCACCTATATTTTGTCAGAAACTGATCAAAATACTTAACTTTTAATGATAAAAGTTTAATGCAAAAGTTGCAGCTGTCACCACCAATGGAAATGTATATCTTATATCTTGCCTTTTTACTTCAAAATGGCGAGACAAAATTAGACTGTAACAAAACTGACTTTTATGTACTTACCAGGTTGTAATAAAAAGAACTGAATTTTGAATTTTTTTATGTTTAACGTAATAATATATACCAAACTTCTGAGCTAATATAAGTATTACCAATGAAACCTGATTTAAAATTACTTAATATGCAAATTTCATAATTGATATATAACCTTTCGAAATTATTATAATGAAAGAAAAATTCTGAATCCCTTTTTGTTACAATGAATTGACTTCATCAAGCTAATAAATTAACTTACTGAAAAAGGTGTGTAAAGACAAATGAGTACATTAATACAACATTCCAACATTAATCAACATATAAGTACTGTTTTGTTATGTGCACCTTTGTAATATATATAATTCACATATAACATTCTTCCCAATTGTTAATTTCACAGACAGCCAGTAAAATATGTATTTATTACGATTCTATTAAATCTTAAGTAAGTACCGGGTAAAGAAATTACTAAATACAATGCTACATATACAAACACTGGAAAATACAGATACATGTACATCTGTATGTATATTTAAAAAAATGTAAACCATTACTATAAACTCAGCAGTTTCAAACTATGAAATAAAGAGTAATATCGAAACAATGCCAGATAAATATAGTATTGCACAACAGATAAACAAAAGAACTTACACGCATAACTTTATCATGTAGACTGACATACCATACATTTACTCTTTAAAAATTATGAATTTCATTTTACAAATTAAATCCAAACAGTAAAAAACCCCAGTACATTGTAAAATGGTTATACTGGATACAAAACTTGATATTCAAAATAACTGATATCTAAACAAAATATTTTTAGTTTTAAAGATGAAGCCATTGATGTCCAAATACGTTTTTCTTTCATAAATATTATTCTATCTTGGTGGTTACAAAACTATATCCAAAATAACTAATATCTATACAAAATATTATTAGTTTTAAAGATGAAACCATTGTTATCCAAATGTTTTTGTCTTTCAAAAACATTATAATTACTCTATCCTTGTGGTTTAATAACAATAAGGTTTTTATTTGACTTGTGATTCGAAAACTAAATAATAAATTTTCTGACCAGCAGAACTATAAAACTTTGGTAAAAAAACAAACAAAAAACCAATATCCTTAGAATGTAAATCTGGCATCGAGTACAATCACAAATAATAATCACAACTCTTATATTTCTAATTTTGTATACAACACGGGCTATGATGAATATTTTGTTTTAAAATTCATCTTATGTAACTCTGCTCATTGGAACAACACTTTTGCCAACAAAATATCTACAGATCTTTAAGCCACATTGCAAGCAAGTCCTGGTTTAAATGCAAATATGTTTTCAGCCATATATTCCTTTATATAATGTACACCTAAACAGCACATATGATTTATTTTTGTTTGTCGTGTTCAGTACTAGCTGTCATAAAATTATTTGCAGCAGAAACCTTGTACTGTTAAAACACATGCAGGTATTAGAACCCACTGGTAAAAAAAGTACAGTACTATAGTCCGTCCCATCCTCTTACAAAAATGTTTTATTTTGTAAATAATTTCAGTTTTGTTTCATGTAAAAAGAAAATTAAAAGTGTTTTGGAAATAACAAAAAACAACAACTATTTTTTGTCTCCAATTTAGAACACAATTGGCTTGAAGTTAATTCCACAACATGAAAAAAGGCGTTCTCTGTGGGATGGACTATAGTTTTGTCTCCAAGCTGCTATAGGTAGCAGCGTCGTGCAAGTACCAAGGATCATGGTTTTCAGCTAGTCTGCAGCAGCCTTGCTTGTGAACGCGGTCATCGCGGACACCTCGGAGGGAATCTGAGTGAGTTGAACCTCCTCCTCCTGGCTCGTATTGGGTGAGTCTGAAAACACCACACACACAACTTTATCCAGCAATCACTGTACACAGTAGCAAGATACAACGACAAGAGAAGAAGAAGTTTGTTTTGTTTAATGACACCACTAGAGCACATTGATTTATTAATGATTGGCTATTGGATGTCAACATGGTAATTTTGACAGTTATAGTGAAATCAAAATCTAGGTCATTAACCTCTATTGTGGGCGGGGCCTATGCTGACACCAGCTGCTCTGAATGTTTACTTTTGTTTGATGAATTCTAAGCAATAATTATAGGTAGGTAATAAATAAAATACTACATTCCTTTCAGTTTAATAAATATTACATTCCTTTTAGTTTAATACCATTTTAATGCACTTGTACATTAGAAAATGGTATCTAGCTCGCTTTCGCTCAATAGATACCATTTTCTAATGTACTTGTCCATAAAAATGGTATTAAACCGAAATGAGTGTAGTATTCTCTATATATATATTTAGTGAGTGACTAAAATACGTGACACAAGCCTGAATCAACAGCTTTATGTCAGAGTATATTTTAATAACATCCGCCTTATATTGTGATTTTGAAAAAACTCATTTTGTGTCATGATAAAAGAAGAAATGTTTTATTTAATGATCCACTCAACACATTTTATTTACAGTTATATGGCGTCAGACATATGGTTAAGGACCACACATATACTGAGAGAGGAAACCCACTGTCACCACTTCATGGACTACTCTTTTCGATTAGCAGCAAGGGATCTTTTATATGCACCATCCCATAGACAGGATAATACATATCACGGCCTTTGATGTACCAGTCATGGTGCACTGGCTGGAGCGAAAAAATAGTCCATTGGGCCCACTGACGGGAATCGATCCCAAACCGACTGCGCATAAAGCAAGTGCTTTACCACTGGGCTATGTCTCGTCCCGTGATGATAAAAATAACAATACTTGCTTATTTAATTATGAAATAAAAGTTTAAGAAAACTTTTTTGATGTGACAAAATGTACATGTAACTAGCATCTAAGATTTTTATAAATGATGCCATATATTTTGCTTAACATCAAACCACAAAATAGTTTCTAGACAGATGTCTCACACATTGTATACAAAAACTACAATAAATATAATTTTCGAACTCTTCTTGCAGGATTATAGGATATGTACCGTATATTGCGATATTAATTGAGAAATTAATAAATGGAAATGTTTTTGTCTGTTCTGTTTGTGAAGATGTACATAATGTAAATTATAAATATTTGTTATAGTATAAATTAACCATTAGTATACTGTGAGACATCTCACTTGATGTCAGGTAAATTGACACCATATACTGCATGCAGGGCATATACCAATTCCAGGGTGTCAAGTGAAGCAATGGGTCAAAAACAATTTAAGAAAGAAATATTTCCTCAGAAAAACAGGAATTTTTATGAGCAAATGTACGAAAATAGGGCATAATGACAGTCCATCAAATGATAGTCACCTCAAAAAGTAGGATAATAGGAATCAACCCACTGAATAAATAATATGGGGGGAAAAAACAGGACTATCGTAGGAATAAAATAGGTTCATATTTATAGGATATTAAAAAAGCTTCCATTTCATATCATATTTATGTTCCGAGTGAAATAATTTTGAATTGTCACGAGCTTTAGTGAGTGACAATGAAAATTATTACACGAGGAAGATAAACATGATACGAAATAGTAGCAAGTTTAATATCCTATTTATTACCCATAATCGATCGTAATTTATATCACTCAACTTGTTTAGTTGACATTCCTGTAAGGTTGGAGTGCACCAATAGATGACGTTACATGATGTTACGTCCCCCTTGGCGTTCTAGTGGGATGTGTCACTTTGATATGTACCAAGATATTTTGAACCATATGGGTAATAATTTATTGAAGGTGGCCTCCCAACACCCCTTTAGCCATCCCAATCCACTACTTTATTTAGACAGTGCAGTGAATAATTTGGTTCCTAGAATTAACACTTTATCAAGAAACACACTGCAGTACTTCTCGTCTGAAAATATTGTGCTATTGAATAATACAAGTTACAAGTTCAAATTTGAATGTTTGATATGACATGGGTGTTAACTAATACAATGTTTAATGATGGCATCGCAAAAAATCAAAAACAAAATTGTCAAAAAATCAAAAACAAATTTAAAAAAAAAAAAGGGAAAAAATTGGGCTAAATAGGGACTCATGAAAAAATAAGAGGAAAAAATAGGACACTTGATGGCCTGCAATGACTATTTCTCACCAGTTTACATACGGCTTGCCTGGAAATAATAACAGAACAACTAAAAATAGCTTTAATAAAGAATGGCTGATTATGTTTTTCATTTTTCTGTGAGAAATACCTGATTGTTACAGTTGAAAAAATTGTTATTGGCAAGTATTTTCGATTGATAATTATATCAGGAACTAATTTGATAATAAATTTGACTGTTTTACTAACAACAAAAATCATGAAACACTGGGATATGAATTGAAGTTCTGTATATTAAAAACAAACTGTGGTCAGCAAAACAGTGATTGGGAGTAATGGCTCAAATACTGGACATCTGGCAAGAAATGTGCATAAGAAAGCATAAATTTATTGATTTTTAATTAATTTAAATAACATTAGCTACTCTAAAATCTCAAAATTAGAACCCCCCCCCCCAAAAACCAACAATAACTATGCTTTCACATAACCCCACCCCCACCCCCAATGTGGTTTTTGTCAAAAATGAATTCAGCAGTCTAAAGGTGTAGTTAAAATAATGAAAGGCAACAGCAAGTCCATCACAATGCAGAAACTCCTTATGTTATCCTTACTTTGAAGGTCCACCCACACCCGAAACAAGTTTGAACCTTACCTATATCTGTAACATTCTTGTGGGATGGCGCATACAGGGAGAGCAAAGCAATCACGTAAACATTCCATATGCCATACACTCCTGAAACATGACAAAACATTAGTTTTTAACAAAATTTGCATGCAATAAACAACTTGTATGAATTATATTTCTTAATTATAGAATTAAGAATTTCAGATTTACACAATGAAATACATCTTGAATCGTCTACAGCAAACACCAACAACAAATGATCATACCATCATATTTTATTATATTACTTTAAAGCTTAGTAATCTCATTCCTGAAGAGACAACCCAGGCAGTGAACGTGCATGTGGAAATCCTAAGTACTGACCTCTTCTTTAGTCTTGACTAGTCCACCCTTCTAACCGTTCCACTGTGCTTTCCAGTTTACTGTACTGTCTGTGGACGTGATCGGTTTATCATACTGGCCAGTCCTCTGTGGCCACAAGTCTACATTACTGACCTTTCTACAATAGTGACCAGTTCACTGTGGCCACAAGTCTACATTACTGACCTTTCTACAACAGTGACCAGTTCACTGTGGCTACAAGTCTATATTACTGACCTTTCTACAACAGTGACCAGTTCACTGTGGCCACAAGTCTACATTACTGACCTTTCTACAATAGTGACCAGTCCACTGTGGCCACAAGTCTACATTACTGACAATTCTACAAAAGTGACCAGTCCACTGTGGACGCAAGTCTACATTACTGACCTTTCTGCTATAGTGACCAGTCCACTGTGGCCACAAGTCTACATTACTGACCTTTCTTCAATAGTGACCATAAGTCTACATTACTGATCTTTCTACAATAGTGACCATTCACTGTGGCCACCAGTGTACATTACTGACCATTCTACAAAAGTGACCAGTCCACTGTGGCCACCAGTCTATATTACTGACCGGGGCAGGACGTAGTTCAGTGGTAACACGCCCGCCTGATGCACGGTCGGTTTGGGATCGATTCCTGTCAGTTGTTCTAGCCAGTGCACCACGACTGGTATATCAAAGGCTGTAGTCTGTGGGATGGTGCATATAAAAGATCCCTTGCTGCTAATCAAAAAGAGTAGCCCATGAAGTGGTGACAGTGGGTTTCCTCTCTCATATCTGTGTGGTCTTTAACCATATGTCTGACGCCATATAACCGTAAACAAAATGTGTTGAGTGCATCGTTAAATAAAACATTTCTTTCTTTTCTACATTACTGACCATTCTACAATAGTGGCTGCCAGTCTACATATTAGTGACCATTGTAACAAAAGTAACCAGTCTCCCGTACTGACCTGTGAGAAAGGCACTGGAGTACTCGAGACTGATGCCCTCGTCCCCCCACTTCCAGCGCCCCTCGCTGACCTGACTGATGATGAAGAAGATGACGGTCAGTGCGGCACACAGCAGGGTGGTCAGCATCAGGAACTTGAATCGGAAAATCAGGCCCTGGAAACACACAGCACAGGGACATTAAAATTTACACTTTTGTTTCAGAGCTTACGGCCAGGGCTCACACTGGAACAAATTTTGTTTTAGCCAATTTTCAGATATGTAGAGTATTTCCTTAAAAGTCATTAATTATAAGGAATATTTCATTAGCCAATCACTAATTTTTTTAGCTACTTTACATAAAAATTAGCAATTGGCTAATTTGGCAATGGACAGGGTGAGCCCTGCATTATCCTGTCCATTGCCAAATTAGCCCATTGCTAATTTTATACAAGGTGGCTACAACATTTAGTCTTTAGCTTATGAAATGTTTTCTAAATTAATAATTTTCAAGAAAATACTGTGTATCTGAAAACTGGCTAAACCAAAATTCATTTCAGAGTGTGTCCTGTTTTCAAACTTTGTTTTAGGTGATCATGGTCTCCAGCTAATTAGTCAGATTAGTAACATGGAAATGTCAGTTGCAATATTTTCTCTAAAAAACTGAATGCCAGCCCAAATAATCACTTCAAATAATTTTGTTTGTTGCAAAAAATTATTGAACATAATAAAAAGACAAAGAAATCTTAGACATACAACATACAAAAGAAGAGTTGTATATAACTTATATGCACCGATAGCTCTGGCACTCATCAAATTTGCAAAATGTGAATTTTTAAAGTAGATGAGAAATTTTATTTTAATTTGGCGAAATAATTTCATGTAATTTTTAACAATTTGTTAAAAAATAACTCTTGATTTCTTCAATTTTTTCAGTTCAATAGATAATGAAATAATTTCATGTAATAATTGACAATTTGTTAAAAAATAACTCTTGATTTCTGTGATTTTTTTCAATTCAATAGATAATTTGACAAAATTTTCTGATCACCCAGAGCAAGCCCTGAGATGAACATGTTAAGAAAAACACAAAAAAAGAACCAACCTTGTAGTATTTTCTGCGCACACTGCTCATCTGAGGCAGAGCTGTGCTTTTAGAGCTGATGTTTCGGAACACTTTGTACACCATATAACACAGGAAGATGAAATAGGTGCATGCTGCAAAGCCAGCCAGGATAATGAATGCCAGCTACATTACGGTTAAGGCACATAACAGAAAAAGATCATGACATTAATTCAGTATTTATTCAACACTTGATGAGGGTGAAATGGAGAAAAGGGATGTTTTGGTGATCATCAGGGCCTCGTTCCACAAAGCGATCTTAGTGCTAAGATCACTGTATGTGCATAACTACCGTATGCAACTAAGATTATCTTAGCACCAAAATCACTTTGTGGAATTGGGCCCAGGGCCCTGTCCCACAAAGCGATCTTAGCCCTAAGATCCCTGTACGTGTATAGCTACCCCATGCACTTAGGATGTTTGTAGCACTGAGAACGCTTCTTGGAACAGGGCCCAGGACAGTGCAATCCTACACAAGGATACAGCCAGATGTCTTCCGGTCTCTGTCACCCAAATGCTGTAGAATGGATTGGACAGCTGAACACCTCTGGAAAACAATAAAAGTGGTGTCGTGGTTAATCCATCGAAAATAAGGCTGGTAGGTACAGGGTTCGCAGACTGGTACTGGCTCCCACACAGAGAGTTTTAAAATGAATCAATGGGTAGGTGTAAGACCACTACACCCTTTTCTCTCTCGCTAACCACTAACGCACTGTCCTGGACAGACAGCCCAGATAGCTGAGGTGTGTGCCCAGGACAGCGTGCTTGAACCTTAATTGGATATAAGCACGAAAATAAGTTGAAATGAAAATAAAAGTTAAAAGTTTGTTTTGTTTAACGACACCACTAGAGCACATTGATTTATTAATCATCTGGCTATTGGATGTCAAACATTTGGTAACTTGACATATGGTCTTAGAAAGGACTTCTGCTACATTTGTTTTGATTAGTAGCAAGGGATTTGTGATATGCACCGCCCCACAGACAGGATAGTACATGCCACAGCCTTTGAAATACCCATCATGGCCCACCGATGGGGATCGATCCCAGAGTGACCATGCATCAGCCGAGCACTTTACCACCCGGAAAAACAATAATTCATCAGCATTTATAAAATAAATATATATATAGACTGCTATCAATATTTTGTATAAATTACTCTTTAAAAAGCCAAAGCCAAAGCCATGCACATATATATGTTTGAAAATTATATTACTTTCCAGTGTGAACCCTGCATTCATGGATCAATTTGTTTTCATTAAAATTAGAAAACCCACCCCAACTTTTATATGTTTGATCAATACCTTTCACAAATCTCAAACACAAAGAGAGCGAGACAGCCGAACACCACAGCTCCCAAGTGTTTCCAGTATATTACAAGTCTGTTCCTTTCCAACTGATCCTGAAAACAAATTAACAACATTTATTTATGCAATAACAATTCATAACAAGCATTCAGAGAGTACTACATGTCCCTACTGGGGCCAACAAATTTTTGTATCTCTTAAATTCAAGGGCTATAATTCTGTCAAAAATGGGTAAATTGTCATGAAAGTCAAAGTTGATTTGTAACTTGATAAAGCTATATACAAAATTTAATCTCAATATCTTGTGGCATTGTGGAAAAAACATCCGGAAAACTATGTGGAACAGAAGGACGGACAGACAGACCGGTAGACTAATAAAACCTGCGACGCATAATAACTATTATTAACGGTCATTAGCTCTTACCCATGTGAGAACAATGATACAAAATTAAAATATCATTTGAAGACAAAACTAAAGAACACCATAGTCCATCCCATCCTCCTACAAAAATGTTTTTTGTAATTAAGTTCAGTTTTGTTTAACATAAGAAGAAAAGTAAATGTGTTTTGGAATTAACAAAAAAAAACACACACTATTTTTGTCCTATTTAGAAAACATTCAGCTCAGAAATAAATAACTTATAGTACATTCCATAACACGAAAAAGGTGTTCCTTGTGGGACGGACTGTAGACACAGGAGAAATGCTTAATGAGTTTGCTTCATTGTAAGGTGTTTCTGACTAATAAAATATTTCTAGGAAAAAAAAAAAAAAAAAAAAAAAATGTTTTATTTAACGACGCACTCAACACATTTTATTTACGGTTATATGGCGTCAGACATATGTTAAGGACCACACAGATATTGAGAGAGGAAACCCACTGTCGCCACTTCATGGGCTACTCTTTTTCGATTAGCAGCAAGGGATCTTTTATATGCACCATCCCACAGACAGGATAGTACATACCACAGCCTTTGTTACACCAGTTGTGAAGCACTGGCTGGAACGAGAAACAGCCCAATGGGTCCACCAATGGGGATCGATCCTAGACCGACTGCGCATCAAGCGAACGCTTTACCAATGGGCTATGTCCCGCCCCATATTTCTACGATTAAACTTACATATTAAATATATTTTCTTGTTTAGAATATCGGTGTCTGATATTCAATGTGTTTCTGGTCCTCTTAATATTAGGAAATAAGATGAAATTTAACCTAGTACAAATATTAGAACAATCAGAAACAAGTTTAACATACAGCCACTAATATTTTATGCAGAAAAATATATTTGATATGTAATTACAATAATTAAAAAGTCTCTGTTAGTCGATGACATCTTAAAACAGTGCAGCAAACTCAGGAATGTCCCTTTAATTATGGCATATACACAATTTCTGGTACACATAATTCCTAGGCTGTACTAAATGTACTACACCATGTGATGATCCTGCCTCATACAGTATTAAAAATGTTTTGCTGGACAAGATTTTCATTTTATGCTCATATCGTTGATCCTACATGATATAGTATGGAAGATATTCTTTGAACAAAATGATGAACAGAGAGACAGCACCATAACATAATGTTCTGTATTTTTAAATATGGGTGTAAAAAAATTCACTGACATTCACATTAAAGACACCCAGACACAAGCAAAATGTTATTCCCATGTAAAACAAAATGACTTCTATACTACTGACTATATATACCGTATATACACCATGACCAGGACCTAGATAATGTCAACGAACCATCATGTGTTCTCCAGCAAATATAATCCAGAATGAGAGCAACATGGCGTAGAACGCTCCCTGCCGGACGTCTCCTATCAGCATCATGAAGGGCATGTCAAACCACAGGGTCAGCCACTCAATGGGACCTGCAATGTACAGTACTGGTGCAATTGTATGATATAGAATAGATGTAAAACAATTAACCAGGGGTTCAAAAATTTTCAAAAAAATTACTTGCCACAGGGCAAGTGCCAATCAGATATTCACTTGCCCCATATATTTTTCCCACTTGCCCATACTTCTTAAGGTAACCAATTGTGTTACTCCTATTTAATTTAATACAGTGCTTAATAATGTAATTATATTGAAAGTAATTGGTTAATTGCACAAATAAAGAATTTTGCCAATAGGTTACAACACTTACCCAGGAAGTACTAAATGTATATGTCTGTCCAGTAGTATCAGCTGTCTTCTCTATTTATTGATTTAAACTTTATTTTTTAAATAGTGTCCATTTGTTGATTTAAACTTTGTTATTTGTTTGGTAATGTCCACTTGTTCATCTAAATATAATTATTGTGTCGATGTATGCCTTAGTGACCACTTGTATGTTGTGAGACCCCTTTCCACTCGTGAACCATTCTTTTATGGCTGGCATTGGTTCAAATATTTTTAGGGATTGGTAAACAACAGCCGGGGAGGGGGTGTACATCGATTGCAGCCTTGTATTTTTAACTTATTGAGCATAATTTATTTGTTAAAAACTAGTAATAAAGCAGAAAAAATGAATATATTCATGTATGCTTAGAGGGCATCGCACCATCACGATTATGGTGTAGGGCTAATGAAATCTAACTTCACCGTACCCGTTCATTTTACACGAACGTAGATTTACATTTGCAAAGTACTGAAACACATTAAGTCTTTTCTGCTACAAGGTTTATTATATCTAAACTAAAACGTCTAGCATCTTTTATAAGTATACAGTTCATAATAAGTGAACTCGGAAATTATAAATTTGCTTTACGCCCCCGTTCATTTGCAAAGAGCAGATTCCGGAACCATATTAACGTCTAATTTGATTTGAATATGACATTTTAAAACTGTATCCCACCTCATTTAATATGTTTGGAAGGATTAAACATTATGATTGCACACACAAGGCATGTATACTTTATTTTTATATGAGCTGTAAAGCGTATTGAATTCAGTTTAACGTTCAGTGGCGGAAATGACCGATCTTAGTTGATAGTGAAAGGGGAATAACTCTAAAATTGTTATAGAACTTTTCAACACATTGTTTTCAGTTTTGGTGTGCAACACATTGGCAAGAGTTCCGATCATTCCAGCATTTAGGGTTAGGGTTAGTTATCCTTAGAGCTATGTAAATGCTCGCACGATTGGAACTCTTTCCAAAGGTTTTACCAGGATTTGTAACAAAATTTTAAAAAGGTTTTAGGTGTTACATTAGTCACTTAAGTCTTGTCATCGGGCATATGCAGTTAACATATTTACTTGCCCAGCATGAAAATTCCACTTGGCATGGGCATCGATTTTTGAACCCTTGATTAACATATGTAATTTTGGAAAATTTCTCTATAAAGCAGATAAATTAAGAAAATAAATTTTTTTAAAGGCATTTTCCGATTATATCCAGCAGCAACCATTTTTATATGTATGTTTATGTATTGTTTGCTTGTGTTTTGTTTCTCCTGTACATGTGTTGTTGTATGTATGTATGTATGTATGTATGTATGCCCACAAATGACTGTCAGGTCAGATGTCGGGAATTAACGTGCTTATATCAATTTAATGTTCAAGCACGCTCGTTGCGAGTACGATTTCTGACTAGGGCCAGAAACTGTGCTCACAACGAGAGGGGTGGGGAGAGTGATAGTAAAAAAAAACAATTAAAAAAAAAAAAACGTTTATACATTTGATTAGATAAAAATACTAATTAATGGTTAAATAAACTTTATTTACAAGGAAGTTAAAAAGTGTTTATACAAAGGGTTAAAACAGGGTTTCTACAAATGATTAGGTAAAAAGTAGAATATTGACAATAAAATATGTCTGGTTAATCTGGTATTTATGTCGGAGGAGAGTAGACGGGAAGGTCTGCCCCATTTTAATTCATTTCCCTAGGCCGTCCCGTCCACCACCTCCACCATAATGGAAATGAGATTGATGAATGATATCTCCATATTAACCATAACATGAACCTGCATAAAACTATGTGATTGGTGCTGTGACTTAACTTAAGTCAAAAGAGCTATCACCTAACTTTTAACATCCATTTAAAACAATGAGAAGGATAAAAAAAGTAAATAATAAAATAACAATAAAACAATAATAATAAAAAAATAAAATAAGAAAAAAACCTCCCAAAAACCCAACATGTCATAGTAGTAGATTAAAAGGTGTTAATGTAAGTAGAAAGGGAAAAGGTGGATTATATTTTAGTGTCCAGTCGTATAAAAGTAAAGTAAAATTGTGGGCAATATTAATGTTAAACCCCCTCTGGAATCCCAATAAGGATAAAAATCCATACGAGATGTAGTTCCAATAGGGGTCACATAATTATTAAAATACCTAAAATAATTTTGTTTTTATTAATCACATATGGTTAAGAACAAAAGTCAAAAAGTTAAAACGTATAAGGATTACTAATATACAGCGTATTACTCCTGCCAGAGAGATTAGACGCAGTGTAACCCTTGATAAATTAAACGTATAAAACACAGCATAAAACATAGAACATAACACACACACACACTGATCGCCATGTTGTTGTATTTGTAATGTTGTTTATACAGATGAGCTGTATAGCTCAATGTTAATAAATAATTGAAATATTGTAACGATCAATCAGCAATGAAAACTGATCGCCGTGTTGTAACAATTAATCAGCAATGAAAACTGATTGTGGTGTAGTAACAATTAATCAGCAATGAAAACTGATCGTGGTGTTGTAACAATTAATCAGCAATGAAAACTGATTGTGGTGTTGTAATGATCAATCAGCAATGAAAGCTGATTATGGTGTTGTAATGATCAATCAGCAATGAAAGCTGATTGTGGTGTTGTAATGATCAATCAGCAATGAAAGCTGATTGTGGTGTTGTAACGATCAATCAGCAATGAAACCTGATCGTGGTGTTGTAATGATCAATCAGCAATGAAAGCTGATTGTGGTGTTGTAATGATCAATCAGCAATGAAAGCTGATTGTGGTGTTGTAACGATCAATCAGCAATGAAAACTGATCGTGGTGTAGTAATGATTAATCAGCAATGAAAGCTGATCGTGGTGTAGTAATGATTAATCAGCAATGAAAGCTGATCGTGGTGTAGTAATGATTAATCAGCAATGAAAGCTGATCGTGGTGTAGTAATGATTAATCAGCAATGAAAGCTGATCGTGGTGTAGTAACGGTGTCAGCAATGAAAACTGTAATGATAATCAGCAATGAAAGCTGATCGTGGTGTAGTAATGATTAATCAGCAATGAAAGCTGATCGTGGTGTAGTAATGATTAATCAGCAATGAAAACTGATCGTGGTGTAGTAATGATTAATCAGCAATGAAAACTGATCGTGGTGTAGTAATGATCAATCAGCAATGAAAGCTGATTGTGGTGTTGTAACGACCTATCAGAAATGAAAACTGATTTTGGCGTTGTAACCAAGTTCGATTGAAAGATAACAAACATGCTAGATTATATTTCAACCATTTTCCTTTGTAAATGATTGCAAAGTCAGTCATCTATGCGACATTTCATGACCTGTAGCCAAATAAAATCCCACCCCCTTAGTTGGTGAATTTTGCACTGAAATCTTTTGTAATCTGTCCAGTCTTTAGCACTAAAATATAAACTGGAAATAACAAGTGTTTTCTATCTCTTTTAATTGTCTATCAGTAGGTGTATACAAATATTTTAACCAGTGAACCATACATAAAAAGTTGTCCCCCTCCCCACATGAATTATGAACAATTCTGAGCAGAAACTACAAAATAAATTGGGAGCTGAAGTGTTCGATTAGCTAGCAACACCTATGTAATTAGTAAAGAAAGTAAAGTTATTACTTGTCAGTTAATTCTTTACCAACATCATAATATTCCTATGAATAATTTCATTTCCAGCACTCTAATTACAATTACTATAAGTAAACTATTTTGTACAGGACTTACAGTTCAAAATGCTCAGCACAATTCCCAAAGCAAAGAGTGTTCTGAAAAAGATTTACGTTTATTAATTAAATGTCCATTATCATATCTGCATTTTGATATTTTTATATGTACTTGTTAAAGTAACTCCAAACTATTACACATAATCTCTTAGCATAATTAACTAGAGAATATCAAAACTCTAAAGGGCTGCCACTGGGAGTAAATACTGGTTTCCTAAAATATTCTTTGCTAAAAATAGAAAGAATACATCTGAGCATGTGGTTGCAATGTTGGGTTTTTTGTCAATTTTCCAGATCAATGTGCAAAGTTACCATACGTTAGACCCATAACAGAAAAAAAGAAAGAAAGAAATGTTTTATTTAACGACGCAGTCAACACATTTTATTTACGGTTATATGGTGTCAGACATATGGTTACGGACGACACAGATTTTGAGAGGAAACCCGCAGTCGCCTCTACATGGGCTACTCTTTCCGATTAGCAGCAAGGGATCTTTTATTTGCGCTTCCCACAGGCAGGATAGCACAAACCATGGCCTTTGTTGAACCAGTTATGGATCACTGGTCAGTGCAAGTGATTTACACCTACCCATTGAGCCTTGCGAAGCGTTCACTCAGGGTTTGGAGTCGGTATCTGGATTAAAAATCCCATGCCTCGACTGGGATCTGAACCCAGTACCTACCAGCCTGTAGACTGATGGCCTAACCACGACGCCACCGAGGCCGGTCAAAACCCATAACAGAGGCCGATAAAACAATGTGCTGGGGTATCAGAAAACATTCCTTTCCATTTCTCTATCGATTATCAGTGAGAAACAAGTGTGCTAAGAAGAACAAAGTGAATGGTTCATAATACTACAGGTGTCAAAAACAGACCAAACAACAGCTATACAGGTTGTCAGACACAGGTAATATAGATGATCAATAATTGTTTGGAAAGCAAAAATGTATATTAAATGTTAAAATTAGTGAAACATTTCAGCCAACGAGATACGAGGGAAACTTTAAAGGGAGACTATCCTGCAAGACTGCAAATACAGAGAATTCTTCAATGAACCAAACCTTATATTAAAATCTATCAAGAAAAAAATCCCACGAAGTTGTCATACAGAAACCAAACAGTAATAAAAGGTTTTATTCCTGTGAAGATACTGACAAAATAACAAAAGATTTTACTGGGACATCAAAAAATTCTATCAGAGGACAAGAAAACCATATAATTTTAAACTTTTTTTTTTGGTTTCTCTCTTATATACACTAAATGAAATACAACAGTGAAAAGAAATAGAACTGAATATAAAATTCTTTCAAAATTAATTCTCCGAGATTTTACAATTTGAATTACAAGAGAGAAAAAAAAGTGATATATTTTTAATGCATCATAAAAACTAAATTTGCAATAAGAATTAATTAAAAAAACAAGAGTACTGGTGAGGTACATGATACGCCCATCAGGAGTTTGATGAAAAACCATATCTATATTAATGAATAGGTCACGGGTATGATACAAATTCTAATTATGTGAAAAGTTTGCAATGGGAAGGACGAACAGTTTGTTTTGGACCAACCACCATCCCAAGTTGTTCCTACATGTGGTTTGATGGTCCTGTATGCATCTGTATGCAAGATATGAACTGGACAAGGATTTACTGTTATGTGCAGTAGACCATGAAAAGTAGGTCACATTGACCTAGTAATCATCCGTGACACACTGCCATCCCAAGTTGTTCTTACATGTGAGGTTTGATGGCCCTGTATACAAGATATGGTCTGGACAAGGATTTACTGTCATGTGCAACAGACCGTGAAAAGTAGGTCACAGTGACCTAGTAATAGTACACAACACACCGCCATCCCAAGTCGTTCCTACATTTGAGGTTTGATGGTCCTGTATGCATCTGTATGCAAGATATGGTCCGGACAAGAAAACGTTAACAGACAGATGTAGGAACCGATAATGCCATACCATAATACGACCCATCTTAGATGGGCATATAAAAAGGTTTGTCGGGCCTCAATATGAAATAAATTTGTTACAAATAGAGCGGGCAGCCAAAACCAAAAAATATACATTTAGACTCCATTTCAGTCCTTAAGCCCAAAATTGCCATTTCAGCAGCAGTTTGTAGAATATGTTCTGAATGAAATATGGCTGCACACCTTTCCAGTAGATTGGGCAAGCGACTGAGCATCTGGATTCTTCTCCAAAACCACACGATCACAGCCAGAAGACTTGGAAAGAGAACGGTCTTGATGGAGAACCACACTTTAGTGAAACCTCCATTCTGATGAATTGCCTGCAACAAATTATATACAGCATTAATATCATGGTGCAATGATAAATAAATTGGTACTAATTAAACCAAAAAAAACCCCACACTTCCACATTGTTTGCACACACAAATATCAGCTCCCATTTAAAGTAATGTTTAACAGCTCAATGGGAAGGTGTAAGGCCACTACATAGACGTCTCTTTCAGGGTGAATTTTAATAACTATTGGCAAATATTATTTTAATATGGTGGAAAAAAAATAGGGTAAGAATTGATATTTTGTTGGAAAATAACTATAGGTTTTATGGTTCTGAAATAATTTAGCGAACTTTTCTTATCAACCAGAGCTAAACCCTGTCTCTTAATTAACAACTAACATCTAACCATTAACCTTGAACCTGTAGACAGGTGTGTGCTCAAAACAAGAAAAAATAGTTTTAAATTAAATCAAGGAACATAATAGAGAAAAACAAATAGTCAAAATAACTTTTATAAGCTGGGTGACTTATATATTTGAATAATAATATATAAAAAAACCCTCCAGTACTCACAATAATATGTACATCCTCTATCTGTCCGATGTCGGAATTGGCCCCACGTCTAACAGGAATCCTGATGTTGATTACATAGTAATGATGATGGCAGCTGCCCAGCTCAAAGAATGGAATTGGTTCACAATGGTAATAGTCACCTTCCTGTTGCTAAGACAGAAATCAAAACAAACACACAATGAGCTAAGAGACACGGATGTCCTAAGTTAGACAGTTAAAATAATTCTGCTGTTTTCAACACAGGCTCCTCGTTTTACATAAAACCTCAAAAGTAGTTTACAGCAAGAAAACCAATAAAAATGTAAAAACTACTTAATATATTTTTAAAAAATATAAAAGTTATTGTCTCCAGAATATAAAATGGCAGTGTCAGGGTTGGGATGCCCTAAGCTCACAGTCTCACAATATTTTTTTATATTACATATGATATACCGTATATCGCTGTGTATTAGCCGACTCCATGCATTAGCCAACCCCCTAGTTTCACCCTCCAAATCGGCTTTAAAATTATCGACCTTGTATATAAGCCGACCCCCCTATATAAAACTAACCAAGTCAGATGTCTGTGTGGTCTCTACAAAATGACAAAGTACATCTGCTTTCAAACGTCATTTGTCACAGCAAACTTATCCGGAAGCAGTAGCCGATTTCTATTTATAGAAACGGTGTCCGGTTAATTTATTTCTCGTAAAATATAAGTACCAAGATAGCGAAATATACCTAAACATTCTTGATTGCAGCCACACGTTAAAAACACAGTGACTGTTTGCATTGTTGATTGTGCTAATCGGTCTTTTCATTACTAGTCGGCTATACCCTACCATACCCAACCACCCGTGTCGATTAATCCCAAGCCGACAAACAAAACAAATGAAGCTGGAACAATTAACGTGTTCACCGGTTTAGTAAGCAGTTTTGTAATGACACGTGACCTGCGAAGTTTGGCCTCAGACCACAATTAATTTCGCTATATGTTTCTATATAGCCTTAGTGGCTATAACATTTTTATTAATATCAGCAGGCCCGTGAAGTTTTGTATGTACCTTTGCCTGCATGGGGGACACATTCCCTGAAAAGGACAACACCTGTTGTCCAGCTCTTTCTCCCAGCATATTGGTTTAAACAGACACACCCTCTAAACCAGGCCGGAGTACACCCATTTTACACAAAAAGCACTACTTTTGCATGGGCCGGAATTACCACAAACAAGTCTTCAATGTCGACAAGTTACACTGTTTACAAACTACATGCTATCCCCTGTCACTTCAGTCAAACAGTTTGCCACTTCATAGCTGTCTGCCATGAAATAATCACAGTCAAACAGCAGACTACTTGCGCGGTGAAACTTCCGGATTTTGGACAACCAAATGGGAAGATAACTGTAATCTGAGGCCTATCAGTCCATTTTTTTCCCCTAAAAACTGGCCCACACTAATGCATTCCAATGATATACATATTAAAGCAATGCTCGGTAAGTATCGGTATGTCACCTTTAAACTGAGAGTATACAGAGGCTGTGTTAAAAAACACCTACCACAGTGCCTTGCATGGCCAATTTTAGCAATGGAAACTTGAGGGACACCAACTTCAAAATGTAATAACTTTATCAAATTTTGGAATTTCTTCATACAATGAGCAGCTATTTTTTTTCTTCTACATATGTTTTCTATCTGCACAGTGTTGTCTTGGAAAGATTTTGAAATATTTAAAGGAAAAAAAATCAATCATTAGATTTTACTTCATTTTTAATTAAATATTAAAACTTAAATTTAAATTTTTGAGAAACAAAAAAATCTAAAACTGTAAAATTTTGCATTTTAGATATGATAAGTGGAGGCTTAGTAAAGATATGGTGACTGATTTCATGATACATTATTAGAAATGTGTCAGAGGGATGGTGAAAGTCACAAAATTGGGGCCATTTGCAACAAATGTTTACACACTAAATTTCAGGGAAAATTAGACATGATAGGCCTCATATTCAATTTTGACCTGCTGTATTTACTTAATCTACTTCATTTACTGTATTAGACATGTAGCCACTTTGTAAAAGGCAAAACAGTCCATATAAATGCATATTAATATGAATATGCCCTACAGATATTACTTAGGTATACACCATAATATTTTTTTTGTTGACGACAACTTTGAAAATGAAGATTTTGTCACAAAATGCTGATATAAATCCTACCAAGAGGTACTTGCACCATATTTTTCAGTTTCCAGTGATAACTGTTAACAAGTGTAGTCATGTGCCAGTGTCTGGGATACCTCAGTGTAGTATTTCTTGATTGGAAGGATGTTTGTAGTAATGACCACTGAATATGCATTATGGATTATTTTGCCATATGTATTACAAGCCAAATGTTAACCTTTTTGGCACATTTTTCTGCAATAAACTGACAAGTATACCAGCATCTGGTTTACTGAACACAATAAATACATTCAGACAGCATAGAATATTAGCCTATTAGATTTTCTAAGATAAAAGACCATTTTTGAAAAATGACTGAAGTGTGTAATTTACATAAATGTAGGTGAAATGTATTATTAGAGTACTTAATCTTGTTAAAAACTGTATACTATTTATTTAAAGTGTTTTATTACATTTAGTAGTGATATATTCATTATATTTAGATCTTCTGTCCAATTGCAATAATTGAGAAACTCATTAAAATTCAATATGTAAAAAAAATTAAAATCTCAATATTGACTAACAAAATCCACTTTTGCTCTTTTTTTACCAAATTATTAGCTCAAAACTGTTAAAAATATTGCAACAACCTGTAGTAACATCAGAGGTCATCTTATGCTATTTTGGAGGATACTGAAATTTAAAAGTTGAAAATTTTTAATTTTAAATTTTTAATAAATTCAAAAAAAATGTTTTTTAATTTAATAAAATATTTAGAAAATAAATAAATTAGTTTTCATATTCCTTGTGGTATGCACAATCAGTCTGTGTAATTTCACCTCTCTGGTTATAATACTTTCATCAGAATCAAGCATTTAACCGGTGTAATGTGTGAACTATATCAGGCCTCAGACCACAATTAATTTCGCTATATGTTTCTATATAGCCTTAGTGGCTATAACATTTTTTATTAATATCAGCAGGCCCGTGAAGTTTTGTATGTACCTTTGCCTGCATGGGGGACACATTCCCTGAAAAGGACAACCCCTGTTGTCCAGCTCTTTCTCCCAGCATATTGGTTTAAACAGACACACCCTCTAAACCAGGCCGGAGTACACCCATTTTACACAAAAAGCACTACTTTTGCATGGGCCGGAATTACCACAAACAAGTCTTCAATGTCGACAAGTTACACATGTTTACAAACTACATGCTATCCCCTGTCACTTCAGTCAAACAGTTGCCACTTCATAGCTGTCTGCCATGAAATAATCACAGTCAAACAGCAGACTACTTGCGCGGTGAAACTTCCGGATTTTGGACAACCAAATGGGAAGATAACTGTAATCTGAGGCCGTTTTCCGAAATTGTTTTGATCGGTCACCATTTATTGTTGTTTAAACAGATAAATATTACTAAATAACTTTTAAACACCAACATTTATTAAAGATGAACATATATATACAATTTTAATATCTTTTATTTGTAATAGCTT
Source organism: Gigantopelta aegis (assembly GCF_016097555.1). Lineage (NCBI taxonomy): Eukaryota > Metazoa > Mollusca > Gastropoda > Neomphalida > Peltospiridae > Gigantopelta > Gigantopelta aegis. Next base: position 21,491,176 of record NC_054704.1, read on the forward strand.
GTGTTAAAATGCAATATTAAACCTTTATGAAAGCGGAAATGCAGAGCACAATAATGACAATAGATCGAGTCGAGCCGTGACGTCACTATTCTAACTTTACATTTCCAATAAAATGTTGACTCCTTAGATAAGCCGACCCCAGCCTTTGACTTTATAAATTTTGTATCAAAAAGTCGGCTAATACACAGCGATATACGGTACACAGTTTTATATACATACATATAAATGGCAAAATGTATACACACGAATTGATATAATCTACACACTTTATGTATATTGTTGTTGTTGTTGATATTTTGTTTGTTTTTTGTTGTCGATTTTTTAAAAATTATTATCTGGGGCCAAAAAGGAAAAAAAAAGAAGAGGAAAATATGTTATGTACGGAATTAATATTGATAAAAATGGAGATTTAAAAAAAAAAAAAAAATACATTTTCAGTTTCCAACTTTTCTTTAATTATAGTTTTTTTAAGGCAGAGAAGTTTAATTTAAGTTTTTGTATTTTCATGGAATAAATATAATATTTTATGTTAATAATTAACCAATTTATTGCATATGTATTTGTTTTCTTAAGCAGATCCAAAATGGCATTATGTTTATCTATAATTATGCACTCTCCTATAGTATTGAATATCCAGTTTGTAATATCTTTCCAAAATTCTTTAACATAACAACAATCATAAAAGAAATGTTCAGTTGTCTCTGGCATACGATTACAAAAAGTACATTTATTTGAATTAATATAATGTATTGTATATAGAAAAGTGTTAGTAGTGAGAATCTGTGTAGAAATATTATATTGAAATATCTCTATTAATACCTGTATTAATCAAAGAAGAAGTTATTTCAGATGAGGCTTAATTTAAATTTAATTTCTATAGAAACATATTATAAGATCTCTTCATGTGCACATATACATGTATATTTGCTATTATTTTTATGAATACAGTGCAACCCCTCAAAACCGTACCCTGTGTAAATCAGAATTCTCTCAAAACCAGACATTTTTCCTGGTCCCATTTTAAATATAAGTACAGAACCTGGACAACCCTTATAACCAGACTTTTTACTTGGTCCTGTGGATGTCTGGTTTACATGGCTTTCACTGTATATTATTACAAATATACGTACATCATCTTCGTTATTGTAGCAGTCCAGGGGGCGCTCTTCCTTAGCACGAGCAAGTTCATACCAATCCGAGTCATTTTTATTACTATATCCAAGTCTCACGTCCATAGTGAGGACTGGGTTTTTACCTACAAAAATAATATAATAACAATATCCAGTACGTACCTCCAGTAATGTTCTATGATGAAGCTGATGTTCACCAAATACCACATGAAGCTGAATGTGGTGCATATATTTTACAGTGAATTCATCAAGAAATATTACTACGGAAACTTTATTTTAAATTTAGTTTAGTGCTTTTGATTAGGCTGAATGTTTTTGTTTTGTTTAAATGAAATTTGTCGAATTAATGAATTTGGTAACAATGTTTTCTATATGTTTTTGAAAGCATTGTGATGTATAATTTGTAGACATTTGAGTGTTTTTCCTGCCATCTTATTGTCATTGAGTAGAGGCACTGGCATAGCCAGGATTTTATATTGGGGGTGTCAACCCATAGTGGGGGAGGGGGCCACAACCCACACTATTGATGTATGTAGGATTTTATAAAATTTAATACAGTAAAAAAAAAAAAAAAGATAAAAAGTTTGATTAGATGATGGGGGGGGGCATGGATCCTGTGGACCCCCGCCTGTGTCGCTGAGTGGACGTAGTTGTTTGAGTTAGTGACTACATGTATATACCAGGACACAATATTTCACGGCAATTCATCTTCTGTTTGCGTGATGATTATGAGAACTTTAAATTGACGAGAACTGCTGATTGGTTACGTAGTGCACCGTTACATTTTAAAACTGAAAGTTACAAATTCAGCAGACCTTGCCTTTTAAGGTGCGCGGGTGCGATCGCGCTCATACAACGCACGTAATTTCAATCTGGCGTGTGAAAAATAACGCACGTTACATTTAACAAACAGTGCACGTAAAATAAGTTTATATATTGATTGCCACTATTTACCGTATGTAGCTGAAACAAAGATCCATTTAATAATACCAGACAAAAAATGTTACGAGAACTGTAGCGTCCATGCAAGATTTTAATATATGACTGGTACTTATCTTTGCTATACAAATTGGAAAACACAGGTTTAATAGACATCTTCGAAGAAGTACCAATCCAATCAAAACTTCTTTGCCTATTTAATTTATTATTAATTAGAAACAGTCCACTGTTCATATAGTTATGACAAAAAGAGAAAAGGGATTGAATTAAATACTAAATAGTGGCTTCTGTAGCCTACACAAATTAACTTATTACGGAAATCAGCGAAGTCAGTAAAATTGTCTCTATTAGTTCATAACTGTTAGCCTACAAAGCTTACATGAGGTCCCGAAAATGGCAATCGTGTAATTTTATACTTTCTTAAAAAAAGAAAAAAAAGAAGAAATTTATACTGAATAATAATAAGAAGGAAACGAAATGATAATAGGCCTAGGTATTTCTTTTTACATGTATTATTTTTCTTTTTTATCTTTAAAAAAAAAATCAAATAAAACTTCATTTAAATATTTGTATTTCAGCCAGAGGTTAATGAATGTGCATATGCTATTTATATATGTATATATGGACTATAGTAACAGTAATCAATGATCATTGCCGAATATACATTTTTTGTTTTCGTTTGAAAATCACAGACCATGTGACTGGAACATGATTTGATGCGCAGTACTCTGTGGCATATTGATTATCAGATTATTTTTACTCTTGGAATTCTGCATGCACATGCTGGTCTACTTGACAACTTATTACACATTGATTATCACGTTTGGAATAAAATCCTTTGTAATGACAGATTTGGTCAGAGTTTGTATATTTTTTATCAAACATTGGGGCCGTCCTAGATCAATGACGTACCGCTGTCAGAGCCGTTCGTAACTTGTAGTGGTAGGTCAAATGACGTGTTACAAAATGTTGAGGGAGGGAGATGGGCTGCGTAGGCTAATTATTAATTATTGTCCAAACACTATCAACTGAATTATTTCAAAATAATTATTTTAATAATATGAATCAGTAGTGCACACCTGAGATGCTTGGGTCGTAGTTGAGGGTTCTCACTGGATTTTCTCCATTGGGGGTCATTTGAGCTTTCTTGTGAAATTTGGGGAGACCCATAATAGGATTTTAAGTTAAAAAAAAAAAAACTAGAGTCCTGTCCAAGTTCCATGCTTCAAAAGACACTTTTCGAGGGTCAGTGAGATCCCTGAAGTTCATGAACCACCTCCTCGGAACCAGTGGGTTTCCCCCATACCAACTATCCTAATCATGTTCATTGTACATAATAATGAAATTCAAGACAAGTTGATTCCTATATATGTTTAGCTGCACATTCATCAAACCATCTAACACTGAAAAGGTATATAGTTAGAAAATTTGTTTCTAATTTTCATTATTATTCATACTTACCTAGTGCTAGCATAACAAATATGCTATTCAACCTGAGTCATACCTACACACTGCAGAATTCTCTCCCTTGCCAGATATGCGCAATGCTATCCTTGCACGGGCTACCTGTAACGTCATTCTTGGTTCAAAGTCCACCCAAACCCACCGAGGGAAAGCCTCATAGGGGTGGGTGGGAGGTATAGTTTGTTGTGCTAGCACTAGGTAAGTATGAATAATAATGAAAATTAGAAACAAATTTTCTAATAGTCTTATTCAACTTACTGTGCTAGCACAACAAATATGCTATAACGGATATGCAATGACACCGTTAGAGCACGTGAATTCAACATTAATGGGAGGAGGTAAGAAAAAAGAGGACTTACCCGTACCCAAAAAGCTCCTTTGAAGTAATGACCATGACATACGGTAACAAGGAGTCAAAAAACTTTTGGGAATAAAAAGGGGCTTCCCAAAAGAAAAACTCATCCCCATGAAAGGGAGGAAAAACATCTCGCCAGGGAGAGGAAACGGTAGACAACACTACAAAAAACCCCATCCCTCAGAAAAGGGTGGAGTGTTAAACATGTCCGAAGCGTGAATCGATGGCAGTCAGATGGAAAAGAGGTTGACCCCTTTCCGTTGCCCTGTGCACAGACACGACGTGTTGAGCCACAATGACTGTCAGGACCAACCGCCATATCCTGGAAATAGAAAAGGTCAAAAGTGTGCCGTCCTTTCCAAACCCCTGCATTCATGACCTTTATAATATGTAAAGAGTCATGAAAATTCAGGGAAGCAGAAATGGCTCGATTTCATGTGGTTTAACAGAGAAATTCCGTAATACATGATCACCCGCCATCTCATATGCTAGCTTGATGGTAGCTGCTATCCATCGAGACAAAGCATTTTTTTGTGACATCACCAGGCCTAATGGTATAAGAAATAAACAATCTCTTTTTACCCTGCCGCTGGTTTTTTGTACTATCCAAATAATACTTCAATGCTCTCACCGGGCAAAGAAGTCTATCCGAGTTGTCAGATGACAGTGTACGAGATAAACTGTGAATGGTGGAAACTCTTCCCCGGTTTTTAGCAACAAAGATAGGGTCGGTACGTAAAGTGACAGACCCGTCCGAATTGTAATCAACCAAGTCATGCAAAAAAGCATGTATCTCACTGATCCGACGACAAGCCACCAGTGAAACCAGAAACAGAGTCTTCCACGTCAAGGCACGAAGACTAGCAAACCACAACGGCTCATAAGGTGCACCCTTAAGAGCATGTAACACAAGAAAGACATTCCATTTTGGAATAATGGAAGGTCGTTCAACCGTGGATTTTAATTATTTAAGTAAATCATGCAACACCAAGTTCGCAGAAAAGTCACGACATCCACACTGTTTAAAAGAGTAGTGAAAATCGCAGCTCTGTGACTTTTCACTGTAGTGACTTTAAGTTTCCTTTCTTGGACCAACGCCAGAAAGTACTCCGCTAAATCGTTGACAGTAGGCGATAAGGGATCGAAATCCCGTGCGTTTGCCCAACGAACCCACACACGCCAGTGACACTGATAAACTGACTCGGTAGATTTGTGCTTTGCTGAAGAGACGAGATGCGCAATTCTTGTCGCAAAAACCTCTGCGTCGCAAGGAAGCCCTGATAACCTCCACACGTGAAGCCGGAAGACCTCCGGCTTCAGATGCCACACCGTCTGACTCAGTCGCTGGCTGAGTAGATCGGACAACACTGGTAACCTGAACGGAACTGCCACTAACAGTGACAGGAGCTGTGGAAACCAGGGCTGCGCCACCCACAGAGGAGCTATCAACGTCACGTGACAAGGTTCCTGGACCACTTTGGTCAACACCTTGCCGAGTAAGACAGGAGGAGGGAAGGCATAAAAATCCAGTCCGTCCAATCCATACTCAACGCGTCGTACTCCAACGCCAATGTGTCCGGTACCGGGGACACGAACACCGGCAATTGGTTGTTCAACCATGTGGCAAACATGTCCACCTGTGGACTGCCCCAAACACGGAAAACCGCTGCGACCACCCCTTTGTTCAACATCCACTCCGTCTGAACAGGGGTATGTCGACTGAGGACACTGGCTAACACATTCACTGAAGAAGGAATGTGTTTCGCCCACAGTCGTCCCTAGTTGGTCGCAGAATTTCAAAATTGCAAGAGCTTTGCGACCCAAAGTCTCTGATTTGATTCCACCCCAACGATTGAGATATGCCACTACCGACATATTGTCGCATCTCAACAGAATTCGACAGTGTCGAAGAACACACTGGAAATAAAGACAGGCACGATGCACTGCCTCCATCTCCAAACAGTTGATATGAAGCTTCCTCTTGGAGAGATTCCATACCCCTGAAATGTGTTGATCCAACAGATGCGCCCCGTACCCGTGCAGCGACGCATCCGTGAAAAGGATCAGATCAGGAGCAGGGGGGTGCAACGGAACCGATAGGGACATGCACTTGTCCGACAGGCTCTCCTGTATCGGATGAGTGAACCATGGGCCCAGAGGCACTATCGTGTCCCAATTGTGACCGTCCCACCGTGGGGACAAATGCCACTGGAGTGGTCGTTTGAATCGCCTGAACCGCACGATCAATGAGGCCAGAGATTCGAGGTGGCCCAACACCACGTGGAGAGATCGTACCGTAGTATTTTGCTCCCCCATCAAATGTCGCGCCGACGTTTGAAAATTGTGGATACGCGCATCCGTAGGACAAACCAACGCAACCACAAGATTGAAGACCACTCCGAGATATGTGAAAATCTGAGCCGGCGTTAACTCCGATTTCACCCAATTGGAGGATCGTGTCCAAAACCAACCCGACATTGGTCCGACGAAGCTGGGATCAACCAATCGTCCAGATAGGGGTTCGAATGTAACGAATGAACATGACCTACCACCGCTTTTACCACACGTGTAAAAGCATGGGAACTCGTCGCCAACCCAAACGGGAGCACACGAAACTCGTACGCTTTCCTGTCGAAAAGGAAGCGCAGAAACTTCCAAAATGCCTTGTGCACCAGGACATGGAGGTATGCATCTTTCAGATCGATCGATGCAGCCCACTCCCCAATTTGAAGCAGGTTCCGGACCGAATGAACTGTTTCCATTTTCATGGAAGGAATGTCGACGTAGACATTCAGTGGCTTCAAATTTAGGATTGGTCTCCATTCCCCATTTTTTTTCTGGGTGAAGAAAAGATGAGAATGAAACCCCGGAGTGTCTAGACTGACTCTCTGGATGGCCCCTTTGTCGAGAAACTCGGCAATCATACTCTCCACTAAAATGCGCCGATCCGCGGACGGTAACGGTGGCATTCTCGGAGTGGAAGTAAGAGGGGGGCTCGAAGAAAAGGGTATTTTGTAACCGTGTCGAACGACCGACAGAACCTAGGGGTCGAGACCCGGCAGCTTGCACCAATTTCGAAGGAAATGGCGGAGCCTGCCCCCCACGGGTATGGTTGCTAACGGTACCTCCGAAAGCAACTGCCGATCGTTCACGTACCCTCACCCCAACCGCTTACCACCCATAGGCGCAATGCCTTTGGTGGACTGAGAACGGAACGCAGTACGATGTTTGGGTCCTCGCTTAGCGGAAGACAGGTTGTTACCTGGTTGCCTCCTAGTATCAGGAACCCTAGGGATCTGAGCCGACTGTAAAAAAGCAGCCTTTTTCACAGGAGGAGGCTTGAACCCCGAAAACGTGGACCGATGTTTACCAGAGGTTGAGGGTTGAGTGTTCGGGACTGGTCGCGACAAATCCTTGTCTAGGACAATATTAAAATTGGGACCGAAGAATAAATTTTCCCGTACCGAAGGTGTACGAAAAAACGTCTTCGCAACGTTTGACGCACTCAAACCCGCCAGGTAATGGTCACGCCGTAACAAAAGACTGTTCACAAACAATCGGCCAGATAACTGAGCAATATGCTTAGAGGCTTTTGAAGCAGCCTCCAAACAGCCTTTCGCCATCGCGGGAAGGCTCTCGACAGCCTTATCCAAGCCAAATAGGAACGTACCTAAATGATTATTAACCTGGAACATCGACTTGGCCAGCCGTTCTAACAATTCCAGATCCGCGATTGGCAATGACACATGCGGGAACAAGCGGCTCACACACTAGCGGGAATGACCGCCAGATCTTCGAGAAAATCCGCCCCCAACGTCTCATAGAAGTCGGCACGAAAAATGCGCGCTCCTGTTAAGATTTTCCCCGTAGGCAGTGCCGTTGGGTACTCATCAACACCCACTCCCAGGATACGATCACTGCCAGTGATCAATGCCACAAAGTGAACTGTGCGCCTCCTGTGCAAGTGGTAAACCTGACTCCTCACGAGGAGTGACCAAATTCAAAGAACGGTTCCCGAAGGAGACACCCCTGAATGTAGGCTGGGCCTCAACCTGAGGTATAGCTTCCCCGCATACCTGTCGGACCTGGTCCTTGACAAAAGCCAGAACCGCCGGATAATCGCACTCCTCCTCTACCTCCGAACCGAAGTGAGAGAGAGCTAGGTCAGCGACAGAATCCGGTCCAACCGACGCTTTCTCTGAAGCCAGGTCACTGTCCATTGGATCCCGAAGATCTACATGGACTCCTCCCCCTAATCGAGACGCCCCTGGGGCAGCGTCTCCCGAGATGGAAACAATAGGAACCGAACGACAATCCCTAACTGCATCGTCAAACTGCTGTCGAGACGCAGTTTCTGCTGGTTTTGGCAGAAAACCGGGGGGGGAGAGAGAGAGAGAGAGAGAGAGAGGAGGAATGGGAGCCGCACCCGATGGTCCCGTCTGCGAAAGCAATGATCCCAACTGAGGTGAAGCGTTAAAAAATTCCACAAAACTCCGAAACAATGTTTCCTGAAAGCCTAACGGTCGTTCCTGCACCAAGCGCGGAACGGTCGGAGTTTGCGGCCACAGAGTACCCCCAGCCGAGGGGTATCTGCGTGAACCTCATCCTCTATCGAGTAAAGTCGAAGAGGTAGGGACCAAAGACGGTGCAAACTGTGAGGAGATGTCCGTTGCTGCCGAAGTCACCGGACCCTTGGGGTAAACATGCAAACGGAGGACCCAAACGGGATGAGTCCTCCACCCAACGGTAAACATCGGTCGGGATCCGTCTCTGATGGCATCGGAACAACTGGCTCAGTTCGAAGCAAACTGACAGAACTCTCCTTGGGCCTTGAGATTGCTGAGGTGCCGAAGTGACTGTCAGCAATCGAAGGCAAAGTCGGGGCTACCTGCTCTGCGGACGAAGCAGTGGACCTATGCACAACGGAGAGCATGTGCTCGGTAACCGATGAAGTCGTCAAAACCGGTGCCGCGTCGACTCCACCCTGCCCTCCTTCTGTTTGTAAAGGTAACCGTAAGGACGATGGCGACGCCCGAGACGAAGCCACACAAACAGAAGAAGGCGCCGTCACTAACGAAGACGGCTCACTTACCACGGTCACAATAGGAGCCGGGGGCGGGGCGGGGCGGGGACGGGTGGCGGCGGCGTGCGCTCCCGAAGTATCGGTAACTGTACTCGTAACACGGACCGATGAAGAAACACACTTGTGTTTCCCCCCTTTCCGGACACTTTTGTCCACAGACTTATGGGACCTACCCACTAAGTCCGACTTGCCGACTACTGCTGAAGCAGCCGACAAGTTTTGCTGGTACCCGAAACCTGAGTCTGCGAACCGAACCGAACCCACTGGTCAGGAGACCATGTGGCGCAGATCTCACAATGACGATCTTGAGAACAAGACCGACAGTCCGGACACAACATGTGTGTGTCTTTACGTCGTAAAGGAAACCATCTCGCGCACAAACTTTCCATGCGCTAGCTGTCAACGAACTCGCGTCGGACATGGTAAATTCAACACAGAATTCTCAACTACCAACCGTATGTCAAGTTCAACCGAAAAACAAACACAAAATTACAAGTAAAGAAAACTTTTTGCCAAAGCTTAAACAGGTGTTAACAGGTGGACTGCAGAATTGAGAATGAAGTTACAGGTAGCCCGTGCAAGGATAGCATTGCGCATATCCGGCAAGGGAGAGAATTCTGCAGTGTGTAGGTATGACTCAGGTTGAATAGCATATTTGTTGTGCTAGCACAATAAGTTGAATAAGACTAAATATATAAATATATATTTTATTGTGTGTATCAAATTATCTGAATAGTACATATTGTAATTTAAAAATCTAATTGTCTCATCAGTGTATACATACATGTCATAATTATATTTCTATAGTACTATTCCTGAAACTTTTTAATAAATTATAACTCCATTCCTGAAAGGGAAAAGAAGTCAGACTACACTAATAAACCAAACAACATAAAATTAGAAGAAAACATTATTGGTTTATTGGTTCATTTTTGCAATATATGTCTCTGCATTTACATGTACCAATTACTTCATAAATTAATAATGGTTGGTTTTCACTCGCCTTAGCATTTTGATGAGTGCAATTTTTCACTCGCCTAAGCATTTTGAGGTGTGTGATTTTTCACTTGCCTTTGTTTTGAGGTGTGCGATTTTTCATTCGCTTTCAAAAACGAAGGACTGATTCAGGATCATCAGAATTTTATTCCCCATGCAAATTAATAATTCGAGTAACCAAACAATCGATTACCTGGCTGAAAATTCCGGTAACCTAACATTTTGAAATATTGTTCAATGATATCTACCATAACATGTATATATGTATGTAAATGAAAGCATAAAAAGTAGGTGGTGATCACAGCAACGACAGACACAAAAAATCCTTTGAAGTCTATAACTGACGTAAAGGGACATACCCTAGTTTTTAAACACTAAGGCATATTTTTTTACTATTAGAGCCATTTTTGATAACTGAAATCATACTTTGTCTGAGAAGTAACAGTTATGAAGTTAAGTTTTAGTCTATTTTTAGAAGATATTTCACCATTTCAAAGTCAAAGACTCATGTTTCACGCAATTGTAACTTTATCCAAATGTGTTACAGGTTTGTCGATTAACTAAACTTAGTGTTAATTTTCATGGGTTGAATCAAGGGTATGTCTCTTTAAGTCTTACAGTTAGAAAAAACTACAATTAAGAATAATCTCACTAACCCATAGGCTGTTTTGAACTGTGCTTGATGTCCAACTGTATGACACTGATAACGTGTTGAAACCAGCGAGACATCTTAAGCTGTTCTCCACCTCGGGGTAGTGGAATCCACTGTGAAAACACCACCTGGTCGGCCTCAGTTTTCTGTTCATCAATTTCAGGAGCACTGAGGCTGTCCACTTGTTTGCATGACTTGTCACCACGGGGAATGAAAAATGCCCTGTCGTCAATTTTTGGGGGGTTTTCTTTAGCTGTGTTATCGATGCATATTACCGCCAGTGTTGACTGAACGTTAGCTGGAGCTGGAGCTAAAAATTAATAAAAGTCTACATTTCAAATACATACCACATATCTTTAACTACATATCACCAAATACCACATGAATTTTACAAAATTTACAATTTTTGGTTTTGTTTATTTGTCGGATCCGACTGTCGCATGTTTCAGACAGTGCTCGAAAATGCTCCGTTTATGCACCGTTAATGGAGCAAGGATTCCCATATTATGATGTCATATTGGAAAAGACCATGTATCAGGAAATTGCAATTTTTCAGTCTCAGTGCTGGAATTAAAAACAATAGCTATGGAATTGTTATCATTTAACTGTGAAGAATCAGCACCATGTGAGATTCTCTGACCCGAGACCTTATTATGCAGACCAGTTTACTTTGTATACTTACACGTTTTATGTATTCCTATAGTTTAGAACCAGGGATGTGAGCGGAGCTGGAACAAAAAGCTTACTGCGGCCGGGTCCAGGGGCCGCTTAAGTGCCCCTGAAGGAAAATTGTTATTTGCAACCCCTGGAACTGCCGAAAATTGTATTCAATGCTAACAAATCTAAACTGGTTATAACTTATAATATAAGGCACACATCATAAACTTGAAACTGTGAAAACAAGCAAATGAACCTTGTGTGGTCAACAGTATTGAACATAATGTTTGGTGGGGTTTTTTTTAGACGAAATGGAAAAGCGCATTTAAGCATGTCCGCGTAGCTCTCACATCCCTGTTAGAACACAATAAAATAAATTTTCACTAGGTCTCATTGGTGTTACTTTGTAAGAAAATCTTGAGAATTGTCCTCTGACCGACGGTTTGACATGATCTGTTTAACACATGCATTAAACGGATCCAATACACGTGTCGCTAGCTTTAGCATGTGAATTAAAAAAACAAACAAAGGATTAAATATCAATTATGAATACTCAATATGGTAATATCTTAGTATAGTCTTAGAGGAAACCTGCTACATTTTCCATTAGCAGCAAGGGATCTTTTATCCCACAGATAGGACAGCACATACCAAGGCCTTTGATTACCAGACATCAGCCTCGGGGCATGGTTGGTATGGGAAAAACTCAACCAGTAAAGTAAAGTAAAGTTTGTTTTATTTAACGACGCCGCTAGAGCACATTGATTTTTTATCTTATCATCGGCTATTGGACGTCAAACATATGGTCATTCTGACACTGTTTTTAGAGGAAACCCGCTGTCGCCACATAGGCTACTCTTTTTACGACAGGCAGCAAGGGATCTTTTATTTGCACTTCCCACAGGCAGGATAGCACAAACCATGGCCTTTGTTGAACAAGTTATGGATCACTGGTCGGTGCAAGTTGTTTACACCTATCCATTGAGCCTTGCGGAGCACTCACTCAGGGTTTGGAGTTGGTATCTTAATTAAAAATCCCATGCCTCGACTGGGATCCGAACCCAGTACCTACCAGCCTGTAGACCGATGGCCTGCCACGACGCCACCGAGGCCGGTAAACTCAACCAGAGAATGGATCTACTGAAGGGGTTCAATCATTCGACTAAAGCATCTCAAACAAGTGCTGGGTGGGATTTATGTCAGTTGCTTGAGTGTTCGCTGGAGATGCTTGCGTCGCAGGATTAAATCACCTCGGTGGATCTATTCAAATGAGTGGCGTCAGTGAGGTGCTTCTCATTCCAACCAGTGCATAACAGCTGGTCAAAGGCCGTGGTATGTGCTTTCCTGTCTGTGGGAAAGTGCATATATAAAAGATCCCTTGCTGCTAGTGGAAAAATGTAGCAGATTTCCTCTGATGACTACGAGTCAGAATTACCAAATGGCTGACATCCAATAGCCAATGGTTAATTAATCAATGTGCTCTAGTCGTGTTGTTGAACAAAACAAACTTTAAGTTTATTCAAACAAGTACTCTATCGAATGAGCTAGATGCCACCCTACATGTATAGAAGATGATAACGTGATAAATGGTGACACTACAGTATCATCAGATTAAATGGTAGCAGGAAAAATTTTGCTTCCAAAATTTTGATTAACAATATTTCTAGTCAGATGAAAATTAATTAGCAATTACTGTTAAATATTTTAAAATGGTGTAGCAATCTCTGAAACTTGCACAGAAAATCCCAATGCGATAACAAACTAAATGTTCCCTGGATGTGCTGCTCCATAGACTGGTAGATACCGGGTTCGCCTCCCGGTACTGGCTTAATGACTCAATAAGTAGGCGTACAGTAACTACACCAACTTCCAACTTGAAGAAGTTACTTCTCTCTCACTAATCACTAAAACACTGTCTTGGACAAATAGTCCAGATAGCTGAGGTGTATGCCTAGGAGAGCGTGCATGAACCTTAATTGGACATATATGTAAGCATGAAAGTAACCATGAACAAATGAAAATGAACAAATATTGCCACCTGGTGTCAGGCAAATTCAGTCTAGATACGTTAATTGCCAAATATGCACCAAATGTTGGTCTTACAAGCCACGGCTAGCTCTGGGTGATCAGAAAATTTCCCCAAATTGTCTCAAAAAATGCAAAACCTATAGCTATTTTCCAACAAAATATCAATTATTACACAATTTTTGTTCTGCCAAATTACAATAAAATTTGCCAATTGTTCAAAAAATTTGCAATTAGTAAATCTGGCGAGTGGCAGAGCTCGCCCTGCAAGCCCTAACTTACAAAGAAAGAAAGAAATGTTTTATTTAACGACGCACTCAACACATTTTATTTACATTTATATGGCATCAAACATATGGTTATGGACCACACAGATTTTGAGAGGAAACCCGCTGTCGCCACTACATGGGCTACTCATTCCGATTAGCAGCAAGGGATCTTTTATTTGCGCTTCCCACAGGCAGGATAGCACAAACCATGGCCTTTGTTGAACCAGTTATGGATCACTGGTCAATGCAAGTGGTTTACACCTACCCAATGAGCCTTGCGGAGCACTCACTCAGGGTTTGGAGTCGGTATCTGGATTAAAAATCCCATGCCTCGACTGGGATCCGAACCCAGTACCTAACCAGCCTGTAGACCGATGGCCTATCCACGACGTCACTGAGGCCGGTACCCTAACTTACAAAGCCTGTTTTTCACTTATACACATGTTAAGCTATTTATATACACGTGTACATTAAACACCTGCATTTAAGGAAAAAACAGACTTCGTAAATTCAACCCACATTGTTTACTAGTTGGTAATTGGCTAATGGTATCATGGTGATCACAAGTCAATAAAAAATTCCAACCTTTGATGTTTTCCTGTCCATTCTGTTATTCAATACAAGCAGAGAAAATCTTTTCAGGCCTGACTGAACAAGTAATTGCAGTGTAAATTATAGTATACATGTACAAGTACTTGTATTGTACTGTTCAAATATGGTTCAAGGAATTTACCAAATGAACCCACAAGAAAGCAACAAGTACCCAGTGAAAGTCAAATGAGCCACACAAAAGTCAGACCATATATTATATACCCAAATAAAAACTAATAAACTTTAATAAATTAAAGGTTCTTGCAGGATCTGTCAGTGGTTAAAATATTACAAAATACAGAGTCCACACTCTATACAGCTATATGTACATGTTACTCACATTTGATTGGAAAAGAAAGGAAGGTTGACTAAAAAAATAAAATATAATAATAACAAAAATCCCAGTTTTGTTTAGCTAAAATGACCCCCCCCAAAAAAAATAAACCCAACCCCAACCAACCATAAAAAGACAAAAAGTAGTGCATGCAGTTGATATGTGTTGTCCTATCGGTGGGAAGGTGCATATAAAAGATCCCTTGCTGCCAATGGAAAAATGTAGAGGATTTTCTCTCAAGACTTTCCTCAGAATTAGTGTCATATAGTTGAGTCGCTAAACAAAACAAACTTTAAATTTAATATGTTCAGATATATGTCGTTAAGGACCAAACATCAAATAAGAAAGGACATAGCATGCAAATAAATTAAAATGAATTGACTACACGTGCCGCGTGCGTGTGTGCGTATACATTATATGGATGCACAATGATTAGGGTTCCACAAGTGACTCACCAGCTATAGACCAAATAAAAATAGCCAAGTAGAATAGGTAGGAAGGTAGGTGAGAGCCACCCACGTCTTGTATTTTAAAATATGTAAGGGAGTGGAAAACAGGCCAGCTATAGTCCTTCCCAGGCTCCATGAACATTATTTTTTTCTAAATAATTTAAATCTGACGCAAGAAGAAAAGTAAAAGTGTTTCAGTGTAATAAACATACACATTTTAGAAAACAATTAGCTCAGAAATAAATAATTTGTGGTAAATACATACTCTGCTGTTTGGGAGCTAGATGAACACTTGGATGGTTAAGCTTGTTCTCTGCCACCAGATATAAATGTATAGCAGAATACATTACATTGAAAAATTTTTTAGTGCACTGATAACAAATCTTTCACAAAGTAACCAACCACCACTAAGTTACTAGGGCCCTAAGGTCAACGGCAGTCACTTTTCGCACCCTTATTTTGGCTGAAATTCTCAGTCCTGACGTCACTATATTCAGTGTTTGAAGCACGTCACAGAACATTTATGGGTATTTTCTTAGAATATTATATACCGATACAATTTAATGACACTGATGAAAACAAAATATGTTTAAAAAAAAAATAGACACGTCATGAAAATCTCTCTCACCGCTATTCCAAGCCAATCAGAAAAAGTCTGCCTATTTCGGATTCTCTGCGCAGTTCGACATTTGTATAACTTCTTTCGGACTGAATTAGGCCTATTAATAGCAAACGTGATGGCATTCTAGGGACTGTACCTAGTGTCGGACAAAATGACAGCTATATCAACTTTGTGCCTGTCAAAGCATGCCAATACATAGCCTCATCAGAGTCATCTGGCTCATGCCAGGTATCTACTACCTGTGCAGCTACCGTTAGATTGATTTAGTTTAAAACCCATTTTGCCTGTCACAAGAGCATGTACCATGTATTACAAACATTCACCGCTGTGCGCAAGATTTTGTGCCACGGTCGCAGGAAAATTGAATTATCATTCTAAAGACATTACTATGAGTATGAATAGAAATTTACAGAATTTTTAATTTCCAACTAATCGAAACTAACGTTAATAAATTTTTGTTAAATTGTATCGAGGTTTTAAAATGTTTGACAAATATCAACAGATCAATATGTTTGATATTTGTCAAAACATTTTTGTAGGGGGATGCGACTGACTATTTACCTACTGTATCAATATCATGCAGTTTAACCATAAAGATAAACATATATATATAAAAATTTAAAATCTTGAAAGAAAGACAGAAAGAAAAGGTATTTCTGATATGTCCTATACACATATCTATACTCTGTGTTGTTTCTATTAAACACGAATTTCTATACATGTAGCTTGTAACCCGTCACCCAAGTTGAGAAATGAGACAATAAGCAGACATCCGATATTGGAAACAATGCGGAAACACATAAAACGTCAGGTTTCTTAAGAATCAAACTGCACACTTACCAATAAGTCCACCAATAAGGAAAAATGCCACAATAATTAATAGTAGAACACTAGAAAGAATTGATAACTTTCTATTGCTCAGGTTTTCTAGCACCACTCCAGCCATTTTCTTCTATAAAACTGACTTGGCAGTGGACCGAGTGGTAAAGGAAACTGTCACGGTCTACTGGTTCTGCTGTTACAATTGAGCGCCAAAAGTTTACCACCGACATAATGTATTACATTTGAGAAGTAGAACGGGCTATATCGTTAAAGTTTGGTTTGTTTAACGATATCACTAGAGCACATTGATTTATTAATTAAGAGCTATTGGATGTCAAATACTTTAACATATAGTCTTACAGAGGAAACCTGCTATATTTTTCTTAAGCCAGGTCATATATTTTTCTTAGTACAAATGATCTTTTATATGCACTTTCCCACAGACAGGAAAGCACATCCCTTGACCAGTAGTGGTACACTGGTTGGAACGAGAAAAATCTAATTAGTTGAATGGATCCACCGAGGTGGTTTGATCCTGCGACGCAAGCACCCCAAGCGAGCACTCAACCGGTTGAGTTAAATCCCGCTCCAGGCTGTCGGGTGCCAGTGTGTACGTGTGGGTGCATGCGTGTGTGTTCCCTCCACCTCATCCTCCTCGTCATCATCACCAGCACCACCACAATCATTATAATTATCATCATCATCAACATCATCATCACCAGCGCCATCACCACTACCATCCCCATCACCACCACCACAACCATCATCACCACCACCATCACCACCACCACCATCATCATTATCATCATCATCACCATCACCACTACAACCACCACCACCACCATCATCATCACCACCACCACCCGAAGAAACACACTTTACTCTACGTCACCACAAGAAAGTACAGCGCAGGATCGTTTGGCATAGGGGCGTCGGGTTTCTTCGTATAGTGTTAACGTTGGTACTGGCTAACACCATGTAAGTTTAATGTCATGACTGGACTCGGAGATTAATCAAACTAAAGCTCTGTGGCGTCAGATTTATGAAAAATTGATATTTTAGACACAGTAGTCTGACCATTTGGTTGTCGACGAGTGCCAAAGCATTACAGAGTTTCCTCTAGTCTTCCTCATCATATCAATACCAATAAGAGGAGGGCTGGAGGTGACTCGAGCAAGGGGTAAACCTATCCAGCCAATACAAACTCCCTTAGCCACAATTTCACTCGATTCATTAATGTTGCTTTGATACACTGAAAGCATACACAAAGCATTCGGATGATTTGGTAACTACACATGAGGCAGTTTTCATTTCAATTAATATTCGTATGTCCTCAATCAAAAAGTTATATTTTTGGTTCTGTCCTCAGTGTTTTTACAACTGCAAACAAAAGAGGATGGTTTGTGTGATAGTCTTTTTTCTTTTCCTTTTTTTGTAACAGCAGAAATGTTGACTCATTCGTGGTTTGGTATCAAATGCGGTGAACACATGACCCAATTACATTCAAACATCTGAAATAAATAATGTTGTTTTTGCACAGATCCATGATTGAAGGGTAATTATTTTGATAATGAAGTTATAAATTCTTAAATCTGGGTAATTTTCAAACAAGCTGATTTTGTGAAAAATCGAATAGCTAAACTTTTATTCGAATGAGGATTTAAAAAAAAGTTTGATGAACAAAGTTTCCATAAATATATACGCGTCATATCCGTCAATTCCCGCTTGGGTGTCATTTGTGTGAGAGTGAACATTATCACAAATGTACAAAAAGAAAACAACCCCGTACAGTTTGGGGGGACATTTTGGAATTTTTGGCATTTTATGATGAAAGTAACACAAATATATTTAACTCAAATTATTTACAATGAGTCTTATTTATTATTATGACCGTATTTGAAAGTTACTTGAGACTGAACACACCTACAGTATGTTTTTTTTTTTTTTTTTAAAACATAATAGGGTATTTGTGATGACAGGGACTGGTATGAATAAATCTCAGCTGAAAGTTCGCAAATAACTGGTCTTTAATACCTATTATTTAGTTACCAACACATTATGCCGAAAATTCAAGAAATTAAAATCACATTAAAACGGTTTCGGTTTCTGTGAAACATTTAAAAATGAAGATGTAGATGATACAGGGATACATATTGATGGTTTTTGTATTGGAACTTAAAGATCGATGTAAAAAGAAAGATGGCGGTGGCGGTAGCGGTATAGTAGTGTATATTAAGGCACATGTACCTTTTATACGAAGAAAGGATCTAGATTGAACTTCAATATCCCAATACTAAATCTTTTCTAGTAAATTTTGTATATCGACCTCCTGATTCAATACAGTCTTGGATTGATCCATATGAAATTGAAATTAGTAAAGCAAATGAAGAAAACATTGAATTGACCATACTTGGATATCAGTTTAACATTAATTATGTTAATGGACTTGCAAACAAAAAATGGTCACAGCTAGTACCTTGCACAGCTTATTACTCAGCCCACCAGAATATCGGCAGAGAGTGCAACCACTATAGATCACGTTTATTCCACACATAGAGAACATATTGTTGAAATTAAGGTACCGCGTTTAGCCATAAGTGATCACTACCCAGTCTGTACAACTCGTAAAAGAAAATGGCAGAGGCGGATCTGGAGGGGGGGGGGGCAGGGCCCGCCACCCTTAAATGTTGCGATAATTATAATTTTATTATATATTAATTTTCATTTTTTTTTACGATCCCCTCCAAACCTCCCCCAAAGTTCCCTTGGCATTCCACCTCATGTCACTGCCCGGGCCCCCAATGGATTTTATAGATCCGCCACTGAATGGGTATCTGAAAATAATTTACAAGGCTATACAAATCATAAACTGCTAGATACGCATGCCCCAGTTAAAACCAAAATGGTTAAACGAATGCACCAACCTGAATGGTATTCTGAAGAAACTAAACCAGCTAGGCAAAAGAGGGATAATTATTATGGGTGTAAAAACTGGGAACTGTACAGAGTCGGGAAAAACAAGACAACAAATCTTACTGACAAAGCTAAAAAGGATTTCTTTAATAATGCAGTTTCTGACAGTAAAAATCCTGGTTATCTCTGGAAACACCTAAAAAGAATTACACCATGTGTCAACAGACATCCAGTACCAATAAAGGTGATATATAACAATAAAACTACCACAGACTCATTGGAAACATTAGAAGATCTAAATCAACATTTTGTAAATATATAAAAATCATTCCACAAAACAAACCTAAATACACTAGTATTTGATACTCTTGAGAAACTAGTCCGGCAGAGATTACCTACTCACAGTTCCTTTAGCCTGCAATATATTACAGATATTCAGGTAATTGATATTATCAATAAAATGGACTCCAATAAATCAATAGGTATTGATGGTTTTGGTCCTAAATTATTAAAACTATGTAAGGAATATAGTATAGCCCCCTCGGTAGCATACATTATAAATAAGAGTATTGATATATGTACCTTTCCACAAAAGCTGAAAACAGTAAGAGTAATGCCATGTCACAAAGGTCGATGTAAAGAAGATCGTAATAATTACAGACCTATATCTATTTTACCCACAATGTCTAAAATGTTTGAAAAAATGTCTCAAAACAATTAAAAGATTATCTTTATAAATATGAACTACTACACAATGCTCAGTCAGGTTTTAGAGACAAACACTCAAGTCAGACTGCACTAACATCTCTAATAGGCCAGTGGTTAGAACAACTAAATAAAGGAAACATTTAGACTTGAGCAAAGCATTTGACTTGGTGGATTATCAAATCTTCCTACAAAAACTTCAGGTATACCGGTTGTCAACAAATATAGTTGAATGGTTTAAGTCATACTTAAAAAGAGAAAACAGCTATACAAATTCACAATATTAGCTCCAAAGAATTGGCTATAGTATATGGTGTACCTCATGGCTCTATTCTTGGACCTTTTTTTAATGCTTATAAATGATCCTTCCATTATCTACACAAAATGTCAGTGTAGATATGTATGCAGATGACACAACATTACACACATCTGGCAAACATCTGTCCACAATAGAGACTACGTTACATATAAACTTGGATGCCGTAAACTCTTGGTGCATCAATAATAATATGTCTATAAACCCATTTAAAACTGCATGTATGTTAATTGGTACACAGCAAAAATTGAGCCAAACTGGTCAATTGCAACTAAGTATCAATAATAACCCTATCACCTGCTCATTGCCAAAAACATTTAGGACTCTAAGTTGATCAAACTCTTAGCTGGAACACACACGTTGATCACATTTGTTCACAAGATTCATCTAAACTGGCTCTTTTGAGACGAATTAGCAAATTTCTCACCCCAAAATCAAAATCTCTAAACTATAATGCATATATTCTTCCCATAGTTGATTATGGTCAGTAACATGGGGTCGCTGCAATAAAACATACGTAGACAAGATTAATAAAGATACAAAAAAGAGCGGCTAGGCTAATCTTTGATAAACCACCGCTAACTCCTTCAGCAGATCTCTTTAAGGAATTACAGTGGTTGCCTTTTGATTATAGGTGCACATACCATACAGGTACATTAGTATATAAGGCGTTGAACAATATGACACCTGCATATATATAGGTAATAATACATGAGTGGCCGTTAAATACCATTTATCTCACGAGTTGTGAGATAAATGGTATCTAACTCATGTATTATTCTATTTCTTACATATCCTCAAAAACCATGTTTTAAGCACATTTTAACATCTTTTTCGACTAAAATTTATTTACAGCCGTTGCACTTGTAGCTGACTTACGCGTCACAGACACATGAATGTCAGGTTAAATATAGGCCACAGTCTAACCGATTTCCATCGTGCAGTGTTTCATTGGTTGTATGGTATTGATGACCTGGTCATCACCTAGGAGCGGCCAGTCGTATGTCTTGAAATTGTTAACACACGTACATGTGTTAATAACCATGTGTAATCAAAATAACGCATGGTGTTCTCACCAACGGGTGTGTAAGAATAGTGATTATTTCATACCATCATCAGCCTCAAATAAATATAACCTGAGATCAGCAACACATAATAATCTTCTATTTCCAAGATCCAACACTGAATTGTATACACGTCTTCAGATATTCCGGTGTTGAAACATGGACTACAATCCCAGATTCTATTAAAAAGTGTATCCATACCTTCATTTAAAAAGACAATAAAAAAAAAAACCCCAGTGGCTCTTGAAAATGCCTCGTAAAATCTTTATTCAGGAGTCTGTACGTTTATTTTTGATTCTAATACAACTTTCATATAAGCCTTTTTGCCATTGATTAATTTTCGTGATAAATCCACGGGCCTGCTGATATTAATAAACATGTTATAGCCACTAAGGCTATATAGAAACATACAGCGAAATTAATTGTGGTCTGAGGCCTTATCACGATAACAAAATTCCGAAAACTCGTCTAATATGCTGTCACTTGCCCTCGTGTGTGGTGTTTTCGTTAGTATATTAATTCCGCGTCTTCGATTATATTTAAACGTCGATATAAATAATTTTCAATAAAATTACTAACTTCAGATGAAAATGATGTTATTGTTACTATTTATTTATTAGTTCGTGTCATTGTAACTTTTAACACTTCGTTAGCAGCAATGAACGTGCATCCACCCACCTCAAGTAAGGTCCGATCACTGATCGATCGCAGAAGTCACCAGGATGTGTCTTGTGCCGTTGTGGTCTGCTCTTCAAGTTTGTGTTCTCAAAAGGGTGCAAGCAGGTTCATCAGAAAGAAAGAAAGACATGTTTTATTTAACGACGCACTCAACACATTTTATTTACGGTTATATGGCGTCAGTACTCTTTCCGATTAGCAGCAACTTGCCAGCAAGGGATCTTTTATATGCACCATCCCACAGACAAGGTAGTACATACCACGGCCTTTGATATACCAGTCGTGGTGCACTGGCTGGAACGAGAAATAGCCCAATGGGCCCACCGAACAGAAATTAACAGCCAACAAAAATATTTCTTTTAGTGTATCCTGTATTACAATAAATCATGTTCAAAAGACAGACTACAATGCTGATAAATTTGCCATTTGGTTCGCCCCAAAGTCAGTGACGTCATACTAGTAATAAGGCTTAAATTACATATGTATTTGTTGATTCAGGTGTTTGTTCATGTAATTAATGTATATTTATGTTATTGTTACTGCAGATAAATATATATTATATTGTTATTTTTGCTCTGCCCATATTCGGGTATTACGCAAATAAATTATTCTTATTCTTATTCTTATGAAGAGAACAAAAAAATATTACGTCATACCTTTACTTAATACAAGCGTTTTCATTGAATATCGTAAGTAAGGAGAATAGATAATTATTATATTTTTATATTTGTGGAATTTCTTTAATAAAAACACAATAAAATGTCTTACAGATACTCCTAATAGGTGTAGTATTAGAACAGGGATAATATCACTGTGTTTCGTTGTTAACTATAAGGATTTATCACAAATATTTTGGATTTAGGGACTCGACTTCGTTATATCAATTTGTGATAACATTTAAAACTACATTCCCTTGAATATTTTTATTATTTAAGCATACAGAAGAGAAAATCCAATTACGTTTGGTGCATATATGACGCCGCACTCCGCATTGGTTTTACTACGCTGGCTTATCCAGGTCAAAAACAAAGCCATGATTTTGAAAGTGGGACACATTTGACAGGCTCGTACCGATCTCGGTTTTTATTGGCTTATCACAAGTATAGAATTCCCCAACAAGAGATCACGTGAGATTTCGCAATTTTTGAACAAATTTAACTGTCTTGATTGAGGGGTCGTCTCATATCTCCAAAACATATTTATATCCATAGAGGTATGGTACAACGCCTTTCCAGGGGTCGGCGAGTGAGGGATTTGCCTTGAAATTTTGACAGTGGCCAGCTGTTGGCATACACGTTACATGTAAGGGGGTGTTACTAATTACGCAACGCTCTAGGGGTAGAGGAAGAGGGTACTGTGTTCGATTTACGTAACATTTTTCAAGACTATATGTTATTTTTATTCATTACTTAGACCTAAAAAGGTGTTTTTTGGAAATGCGCGGTCAGTCTAGGATCGATCCCCGTCGGTGGGTATACAAAAAAACCCCATGGTATGTGATATCCTGTCTGTGGGATGGTACATATAAACAATCCCTTGGTAAAAAAAAATGTAGCGGGTTTCCAAGGCGCGTGTGCAGGGATTTCAGCGGGTTTGGGATTATAGACTGTGTTAAGCGAAGTTTATATGGGGCCATGCTCCCCCCAAAAATACATTTCAATTTTTTTTAAGCTTGGGCAAGAAGGGTTTCGACCTCCAATACCCTCCCCCTGCACATGCACCTAATTCCTCTCTAAGATTATATGTCAAAATGACCAAATGTTAGATATCCAACAGCAGATGGAAGGAAGGATAGGATATGTTTTATTTAACAATGCACTCAACACATTTTATTTACGGTTGTATGGGGTCGGATGATTATTAAATCAATATGCTTTATCTTTGACGTCGTTAACCCTCCCCCCCCCCCCCCCCAACTTTACCCTTTCCAAACGAAATAATATTTATTTGAATTTGTCGATTTTAACACGTAAAATTAAGAAGTGAAAACGTTCATGGTCTACTTTAGTATATTTTATTTTAAAAATATATACATGATTAATGTGTTACTAGTATACAAACTAAACTTTGAAAGTTCTACTAACACTTTATAAAATATCAATTCTGAAATAGGAAGGTACGACTGTCGATAATACGTTGTCGAGATCAAACCGGTTTTAACTAAAGACTCTAGTACCGTATCGTCAACCGAACGTTCTTCGTACAGCGCAAGATTTCTCTTTTAATTTTTTGAGACGGACCCTACAATTTGAAATCGGCAAACGCACGTGTTAACTGAAACTGACAACAGGCTGTCGTTTGTGCTTTGCCGAGCTATGGCGGCACAGGCGACGAATCAAGCGTATATGTTTGACGATATCCGTTCATAGCGAACACACACGACTTTTTAAAAAGTGCATTTGAGCTTGTATTTTGACACATTTGTACATGATGTTATAATATGGTAACCAGAGAATGTAACTTTAATTGTTTGTATATAAAATTTGTTTGTATTAATTATGTATGCATCATGGGTATTTACCTTATAGTTTCGATGCATTTAATGAAGGATAGCTATGTTGAGTTTTGTTATTAGGCCTACATTGTATATTTCATTATATGTATAGAGTAATAATTTTTAATGCTTAAAGCTACAATCCCTGGAATATTTTTATTACTTAAGCATATAGAATACCGTAGATGATTCAGTTCTGTTTGGTACATAAAAGGTCCACCATATCGCTATAGTTTCGTATTGCTCGCTTATCTACATTATCTAGGTCAACTACAAACGCAATGCCAACTTTGTTTTTCTTCATTTAGCGGGACGCCAGTAGAACGGACTTTACTACGTGATTTGCGCAGGCGCTGAGCTTCTCACATGATTTTGAACAAATTTAACTGTCTTGATTGAGGGGTTATCTCATATCACCAAAACATATTTATATCCATAGATGTATGGTACACCTTTCCAGGGGTCGGTGGGGGATTTGCCTTGAAATTTTGACAGTGGCCAGCGGTTGGCATACGCGTTACATGTAAGGGGGTGTTAATAATTACGTAACGTTCTAGGGGTAGAGAAAAAGGGTGTTGTGTTCGATTTACGTAACATTTTCAACATGTTATTTTTATTCATTACTTAGACAAATCTAATTAAAATTAGCTCCACTATTACATGTGGATCTAAAGACAGCCAGTTGGAGCTCATGTCCACCAATCAAAACCTTACTTGCAGAATCATGCCAGTGATTTAAAACTAACAACACTGCGTAGTCCCCAATGTCCAGGTAACATTTCGTCTGTAAATAATAATTTAAATATTGACCAATCACACTTCGCCTTTTATAACGTTATTTGGGAGCATACAAATTCTAAAAATATCGGGCGAGTCTATTTTAGTGGCCGCAGTACAGCGAACCATACCAATACGTACGGGGTGGGTTATCAGTCTTCAATTTTACATTAAAAATTATTTATTTATTTATAAAAAAAAAAAAAAAAAAAAATCAGTCTTCAGTTTTACATTACAAATTATTTATTTTATAAAATAAAACATGTTTTAAGGCATTCGTAATTCACACGAAACATGTCGTATACCCTCAGGATAATTCAGAATGTTTTCAAATTATTTTTAAATCACTGGCATGATTCTGCAAGTAAGGTTTTGATTGGTGGACATGAGCTCCAACTGGCTGTCTTTAGATCCACATGTAATAGTGGAGCTAATTTTAATTAGATTGTACTTAGACCTACAAAGGTGTTTTTTTGGAAATGCGCGGTCAGTCTAGGATCGATCCCCGTCGGCGGGTATACAAAAGGCCATGGTATGTGATATCCTGTCTGTGGGATGGTACATATAAACGATCCCTTGCTAAAAAATAATGTAGCGGGTTTCCAAGCCGCGTGTGCAGGGATTTCAGCGGGGTTGGGGTTATATGAGGACATGCTCCCCCAGAAAATATATTTCAATTTGTTTTAAGCTTCAGCAGGTAAGGGTTTCGACCTCCAGTACCCTCCCCCTGCACATGCACCCGATTCCTCTCTAACATTATATGTCAAAATTACCAAATGTTTGACATCCAATAGCAGATGATTATTAAATCAATATGCTCTGACTGATGTCGTTAAAAAAAAAAAAAAAAACCCCGAACATTACCCTTTCCAAACAAAAAAATATTTATTTGAATTTGTCGATTTTAACACACGTAAAATTTAAGAAGTGAAAACGTTCATTGTCTACTTTAGTATATTTTATTAAAAACATATATACATGATCAATGTGTTACTAGGCCTAGTATACAAACTAAACTTTGAAAGTTCTACTAACACTTTATAAAATATTAATTCTGAAATAGGAAGGTACGATGGTCGATAATACGTTGTTAAGATCAAACCGGTTTTAACGAAAGACTAGCACCGTATCGTCAACCGAACGTTCGTCGTACAGCGCAAGATTTCTAATTTCATTTTTTGAGACGAACCCTACAATTTGAAATCGGCAAACGCACGTGTTAACTGAAATTGACAACAGGCTGTCTGTCGTTTGTGCTTAAAGCTTTGCCGAGCAATGGCGGCACGGGCGACGAATCGTATAATGAGATAAACATTATAACAATTAATACATGCATATTAGTCAAACCTGTAAGTGCCAAAAGGAAGTCTGAAGATAACGAAAGCTCAGGAAAAGGAAAAGGCAACTGCAAGTCGTAAGTATATAACGTGTTGTGTCACTGTCTACACTCAGCGCTGCACGGACCTGACTCACGACCACGTGACACCAAATACACATAACCAATGGCTCGTCCCTAGCCAGTATGGCGAGAAACAACCATAAAAGGCTTTGTCTAATGCACCAATACGATATTCTCAATGCAGATTGAGAATATCCTATAATAAAATAAATTGAATCCTAAAATATATATTAATAGTAATAGATAAAATATGTTATTTATATACAAACGGCCAAATATTTAGTCCCCGTTACATACTCCCCCTAGTTGTGAAATGACGTCCTCGTCATTTAATATCATATGACCCCAGTGAACTTGTAACAATCTGCAGTACTGCATTTACTGCTTCTATCGGCATCCGATCAAATAAGTTCATTGAAGCCATATCCGTGAGAATTTTTACTCTGTCCTTCCAGTCACATCCCAAAGACTTGATCATGGCAAAATCCCCATGTGTCATCCACTTTGGAGGCCGTCTCTCCCTAATGGATCGTCTTGGAACTGGAACTGGAACTGGAACTGGACTCCTAATGTCTTCAGATTCAGACACAAAATCTGCAACCGGCTCAACCTCTGCCGTCTCATCCGCAACTGTCTCATGGTCTGAACTAGCTACTTCACCTACAAGGGATGTCTCATGATCATCCGTTGACGAAGTGCTGTCTATACCCATAACACCAACAGAGTCCCTGTCAGCAGCAGGTGCGGTGCTGGCATCTGTTGGTTCTGTGACTGTTGCCTCTGTAACCAGCACAACAGAATCGACTTGAAGATAGTCTTCATCATCCGACGGGGTTGCTCCGTCGTCCAATTCCGTTGGGGGTATCTTTTCAGCAGTAACCTCAGTTGGCTTTTGTCGCTGTCGTTGGGTTGGTCGTCTTGGTTTTGGTGTTGGCACATCTGGAACATCAATAGCTATGGGAAGAGATCCGATTGGTAACAGAAGGTTCCTGTGAAGTGTTCTACTTTTACCGTGTTCATTTTCCTTCCGCACCACAAACACAGGGATATCCTTGTTTGGCTGATCTTGGATAAGGTAAGGTTCCTCTTCCCATCTGTCGGTAATCTTATGTTTACCATCGAATGCCAATCTTCTAACCAAAACTCTGTCGCCGGGTTGCAGGATGGAACCCCGAACTCTGACATCATATCCCTTCTTCTGATGTTGTCGACTGTGCTCTGCTGCCTTAGACGCTAACCTGTATGTTTCTTGCAGTCTTTGTCGTAAAGCTGACGTGTAATCATGTAGATTCTTCTTGTCTTGCATTGGTTACAGACCCAAGGCAACATCAACAGGCAACCGTGGATTCCTGCCAAACATCAGAAAGAACGGTGCATAACCAGTGGAATCATGTCTGGTACAGTTATAGGCATGCACTAAAGGGGCTACATGGTTCTTCCAGTCAACCTTCTTTTCTGGATCTAGGGTACCAAGCATATCCAGTAATGTCCTGTTGAACCGCTCTGTCATTCCATTACCCATTGGGTGATATGGCGTTGTCCTTGACTTTTGTATTCCTGCGATTGAACACATTTCTTTCAAAAGCTTGCTTTCAAAATTTGCACCCTGATCTGAATGCAACCGCTGAGGAAATCCATAGTGTACAATAAAGTTATTAAATAACACTTCTGCAGTTGTTCTAGCAGTCTGATTCCTCGTAGGTATGGCTTGAGCGTATCGAGTGAAATGGTCTGTTATAACAAGGATATTTTGGAAGCCGCCCTTTGAAGTCTCCAATGTAAGAAAGTCCAGGCAAACTATCTCAAGAGGCTGACTAGTTGTGATGTTGACAAGTGGCGCCCGGCTGTTGGTTGGACCTTTTCGGCGAAGACATCTGTCACAGCTCTTAATCCACTCATCGACACTCTTGGACATGGCTGGCCAGTAAAATCTATCCTTTAACAGAGCAAGTGTCCTCTCACGGCCCATATGCCCAATGTCGTTGTGGAGCCCTTGCAATGCCATGGGTCGAAACTTGACTTGGAGTACTAACTGCATCTTCTCATCTCCATTAACCAGTGTAGATCGATATAAAACTCCCCTGTACAGTTTCAGATGGTCAAACTCCCGGTACAACGCTAGTGCTTCTGCTGAGCGAGGCAACCCTTGTAGAGATGGTTTTGTACCTTGTGTCAAGCTTCTCAGGAATGGTTCTAGGGTTATATCTCCAGTTTGGTGATGTCTCCAATCTCTCAAAGTCATGTTATTGATTGAATGTCCATCTTCATCCTCGTCATCAATTACATCCGAGGACATACAAAGACTTTCAATATAACTGGGAGTCTGACATGCTGCTGCGATCGCCTTGATGGATTCAGAGGTAATGCCTAGCTGCTTTTCCCCACTGTAGTTATTACCTGGGAGGCGAGAGAGCGCATCAGCATCTGCATTGCTTTTCCCTGTCCGGTACTGAATTGAAAAATCATAAGACGCTAAGGAGGCTAACCATCTATGGCCTGTGGCATCTAGTTTAGCCGTGGTTAATACATAGGTGAGAGGATTGTTATCCGTAAACACAACAAACTTGTGTCCATATAAATAATCACTGAATTTCTCAGTAATTGCCCATTTCAGTGCCAAAAATTCTAGTTTGTGTGCTGCATAATTTCTCTCAGTCTTTGACACCCCAGCCTTAGAGTTGTAGTTGCCCAAATATTTTGGGTGTTGTTTACTTTCAAGGTATTTTATCTGGGTGCTAGTTTTAAGTCGTTCTGTCTGATAGTAGCGCACCCAGGGTGTGTTGCCAGATTCAAGGTGTTTGACGTGTGAATATTTGATGTTTGTTTAATTGACCAAGAGGTGATCACCAGTGATACACCTTGTTCTTGTTTGGAATTGACACTTTCTTTATCAGAAAGTGGCACAGAGTGAATAGATACTCGCATAAATCCCTTGTTGTATGTATGCTGTATTTCCTGTATGTATTGTGATGTGTATTGATATTACCTAAATGTGATTTATTTGCTCATAATTTTTATATTGTTTAGATTGAATTTCAGCACTGATACTTTTGCATTGTTCGAGGAAAAGAAAGCATTTTGTTTCTCTTGCAGGTGTCATTTATAACGTTATATTTCATTGATTTTCAGGATGGCACAATTTGGAGGTCTGTTTGAGGCCAGTGGTTTGGAAGATGATACATCTACTTCTGCCCATATTACCATGGAAGAGGTTCCAACTTTGCTTTCCACTTTTAAGAAACTTGGAATCAAACCCAAGATGGATAGCCCCGATGACTTCAAAGCTTGGGCTTTAGCTTATGCTGAATCGCTAGGAGGAACTGAACTGAAAGAACAGAAACCAGTTGTTAGCACGGTTGAGATTAATCAACCACCCAGAATTTCTTTTTTCTCAGGTGACATTGGTGTCAAAGCAGAAAGTTCTTTTGATACTTGGGTCTATGAGATAGATTGTCTTAAGAGGGACAAGAAGCACTCTCCTGAGGTAATTACCCAGGCAGTCAGGCGGTCTCTTAAAGGCGATGCGGCTAAGGTTGCTATGCGCCTAGGTTCTGATGCTAGCCTTAGTCAGTTGGTTCATAAACTACAAAGTATTTATGGGTCGGTTGATGAGGGTGAGGCACTTCTTGGCGAGTTTTAGAGCGCTCGGCAACAAGATGGCGAAGATGTTTCGTCTTGGGGTTGTCGAGTAGAGGATTTGTTTTATAGAGCTTTTAAGAGCAACGCAGATCAGATGAATGCCAACCACATGCTGCGAACTAGATTTTGGGGTGGACTACAACAGTGGATCAAGGATTGTAGTGGCCATATCTTTGACAAGATCCAAAATTTTGACAGACTGAGAGTGGAGCTGCGCCGAGTTGAACAGAACCATATGGTTTCGGATTTCATCGGGACGAAGCAACCCACCAGGAAGCCTGTTCCGGTCAAGAGGAGTTTGCTCGCTCCACCTCCACCACCGTCCGAAATGGAGGGTATCAAGAAACTTGAGGCCATGATGTACCAACTTTCTTCAAGATTCGACAAGTTAGAGACTCAGTTACATGACAGGCCAACCAGAGGTCCCACACCTGATAGACAGCCACCCACCACACCTTCGACTTATAAGGGTGTAAGAACCCATGCCCGGAGCAGCTGGAGCCCCAGAGGTGCAGTGTGCATGACCCATCGGCGTATGGACACACTCTGGCACTCACCAATCCAGCCCCAACTATGGGTAAATAGACGACCAGATAGAGGGCGTAAGTCATGAAAGACAGTCTATCTAGGAGAAGGAAATCTCCAAAATCAAAACCAACCCGGTGCTTCCCAGGTAGGATCTTGATCCAGAAGCTATGGTTGAGGTAACCCAGACAGAAAACCTAAAGAGCTGAAGACGGAGGTATTGGGCCACTGGCGCTCTTCAAAAAACCACAGTACCACGCAAAAATCACAAAATGAATATACCAATAGACAGATGTAATAGAAATGATGCTTGCCCATTGAAGTCCCCCCAGGATGAGGCAGTGTCGGGCTCCGTGCCTCGATGGAGTCCACCCCATGCTACTGGAGGTCCTTCCCATTCGCTTTTCCGTGCCAGGGGGCGAGGGAGGAAAGTTACTGGCCGAACAACAACAGCAAAGAAACAACAACCCCTCAAGGTAATGCACTGGAATGCTGAGGGAATTTTCAACAAAAAGACAGAACTAGAACAGTTCCTACATGAGAAAGCCATCACCATTTGCTGTGTACAAGAAACTCATCTACAAAACAGCAAAGCTTTCAAAATCAGAGGCTACCAATGTTTCAGATCTGACAGAACAAACCGCCATAAAGGAGGAATTCTGACACTCATCAGGAACAACATCCATGCTTATGAGACATCAGTGCACATGCAGGATTCTGAATATCAAATGATCAAGGTCAAAACAAATGCAGAAGAATTACAAATCCTAAATTTTTACTGTCCCAATGATCGACCACTGTCCTTAGACACCATAGAGGTATCTCAAGCAAACTTCATAGCAGTTGGTGACTTCAACAGCCATTCACAGAGCTGGGGATACAACCACATAGATCGACGTGGAGAAGAAGTGGAAACTTGGCAAGATGAAAATCAACTGATTCTAGTCAACAACCCAAATGACACTCCAACGTTTTACTCCAGATGTTGGCACACCACCTCCACTCCAGATCTTGCTTTCTGCACCGAAGACATCCAGAGAGATATGAAAAGAGAAGTTGGAGAGCAGTTAGGAGGCAGTGACCACAGACCAATAATCCTCACTGTCAACAGAAAAATCAGCATTCAGTCTCCACTTCCACGCTGGAACTATAAGAAGGCAAAATGGGGTATCTACAGACATCGAACAAGCACTCTGATAAAGAATTTGCAAGTGAAAGGAAGGGATATCAACCATGTTGTCAAGGAATTTAATGCATGTATCCTTCAGGCAGCCCATGAGACAATCCCAAGAGGTGCTAGAAAAGACTACAAACCCTACTGGACTAACCACCTTCAAAAACTACAGGATGACATGTCTGAATCTAGGAAAAAGGCTGAAGAACAACCCTCACATGACAACAACCTGAAGCTTCAGCAGGCGAAAGCAAAATATCTCAAAGCAAAAATACAGGCAAGAAGAAAAAGTTGGAGAGAAAAGACAGCAGCTCTAAATATGGAGAGAGATGGAAGCAAACTATGGAGACTCACAAGACAACTTAATGATGAGGACAACAGAGGACAGAGGATAACACTGGAAGATAATGGAGAAATGATTATAGGCAAACAAGCAGCAAATCGCTTAGCTGACAATTATGAAGAACAGAGCAGCATACACATAACTGTCGAACAGCAAAGAGAAGCAAGAAAAGAACAAAGGGAGAGATCAATAAACGCCACTCCAACAGGACCCATGCAACAACCTATCACACTGCATGAGTTACATGTAGCTCTAAAGAAATTGAAGAATAGGAAATCACCAGGCCCAGACTTGATCACCAATGAGATGCTAACTCACATTGGCAGTGCAGCAGTCAACAAACTACTGGAGATCTTCAATCACAGTTGGGAAAATGGGGTCCTTCCACAAATCTGGAGAGAGGCTACTATGATCCCTATTTACAAGAAAGGAAAAGACCGAAAAAAAGCTGAAAGCTACCGTCCAATCAGCCTAACCAGTTGTGTTGTTAAGACAGTGGAGAGGATAATCAACCAACGCCTACAATGGTATCTGGAAACTGAGAACATCCTGTCCCCTGAACAGTCAGGCTTCAGACAGTTTCACAGCACTGAAGACCAAACAGCATATCTTGCTCAAGAAGTTGAAGATGCATTCCAAGAAAAAAAAACATGTGTTAGCCACCTGGATAGATCTGCAAAAGGCATTTGACAAAGTATGGACGGATGGCCTCATCGTCAAGCTACAGAGAAGCGGCATATCTGGAAACATGCTTGCGTGGATCCGATCATATCTTCACAACCGTAGAGCAAGGGTCACAGTTGACAGAAAAGAAAGCAAGAAAATACTTTTGCGACATGGGGTCCCACAGGGAGGAGTCCTATCACCTACACTTTTCTTAATCTTCATCAATGACCTTGTGCAGGAACTTCCCAATGGAATACAAGCTGCCCTTTATGCCGATGATTTGGTGATGTGGTGCAAGGAAGAGCATGCCACTACTGCCACCTACAGAATGCGGATAGCAGCAGACAACCTGACAGCCTGGTCAGAAAAATGGTGTGTGGCTATCAATAAAGACAAGTCTTCTACCACACTCTTCACTCTATCACCAAAGAAAAAAGCAGGAACAATCAAAATTGGGAACACTCCACTGAAACATGCAGATGAAGTAACATACCTTGGGGTCACCTTCGACAAGAAACAAACTTGGAAACCACATATTCAAAAGGCAGAGACAAAAGCCAGATGCAAATTAGCCATCATGCGGAAACTAGCAGGAACTAGCTGGGGAGCAAATGAGACAATCCTCAAGAGAGTATATCAAGGAACTGTACGGCCGCATCTTGAATACGGCTCATCAGCCTGGTCAACCACTGCAAAGACCAACCAGCAAGCTTTAGACAAGGTTCAAAACCAAGCTCTGCGAATCATAACGGGATCCATGAAGTCTACACCCATTAAAGACATGGAAAAAACTGCAGCAATACAACCCCTTGGTGAGAGGAGAGATGCCAAGATCATGATCCAGGCAGAGAAATTCAGGTACCTGCCCAATCATCCAATGAAACAAAGAATGGATGGTCTGACAAAGAATCGTCTCAAACGTAGCAGTTTCATCCACCAAAGCAGAAGACTTACTAGAGAACACCAAGCTAACCCGTTACCAAAGACACTTCCATTTTGCCCAACAGATCTTCCACAACCATGGAATGATGAACAAGCCAATCTACAGATCAGCATGTCTGTCCCACAGTTGGCTTCAGCAGACTCCCAAAACGACCTGGTCAAACGGTCACTGGCAATGGCTATGATCAGTGACCGGTACCCAGAAGAATCTTGGATCCATGCATACACTGATGGTTCGTCAACAAATGCTGTGGCCAATGGAGGGGCAGGCATATTTATCAAGCTCCCTTCAAGAAATACCCTAACTGCAAAAGTACCAACCGGCACCCACAGTTCCAACTACAATGCAGAAACCCATGCACTTATTCAGGCTGCTACAATGATCAAGGATGCAAAAGAAGACTGTCAACAAGTTGTCTTCCTCACAGATGCTCTCTCAGTCCTACAAGCCTTGCAAGGGGAAAAACTTCCTCACCTGAATGAAGCCATGCAAGAGGTAGCAAAGGAAAGACGAGTAGCTCTACAGTGGATCCCAGCACATTGTGGGATTCCAGGAAATGAGGAAGCAGACAGGCTAGCCAAGCTAGGAGCTAATCATGTACAGCCCAGCAACAACATTAGCTTCTCAGAGAAGAAAACCTTGATAAAGGCAGCCAACAGACCCAGGACAGAACAAGATGATTACCACCTTCTCAGTCGCTTGGAACAAGTAACTCTGTTGAGACTCCGGACAGGCCACAACCGACTGAATGCTCACATGTTCAGAAAGTTTAAACTTGCAGCAACACCAACCTGCAGTTGTGGCCTGGAAGACCAAACAGCAGAACACATCTTACAGGCGTGTCCAATTCATCAAGACCTGAGACAAGCTGAGTGGCCAATCGAAACTGCCATACACACCAAACTCTATGGAAAGAGAGGCGAACTGGAAAAAAACAGCTCATTTTATCTTACAGACTGGACTATTGGTCTAAATTGTGAAAGAGAAAAAAAAAAAAAAAAAAAAAAAAAAAAAAAAAAAAGAACCCATGCCCAGTCTTCTTCAGGCAGAACTCCACAACGTCGAAAGGAGATACAGTGTTGGAAATGTGGACAAGTTGGACACATAGCCATAGGTTGCAGAAATGAGCCTCTGGATTTAAACTGAAGACCACTTTTGTTGGGGAGCAAACAAAAGTTGGCACAGGCAAATGCTCCAAGGTTTTCTCTTCCATTCCAGAGGGTCTCATTGGTGAAACGAATGAGGTTTCCGTTGTTGTTGGTGGTAATTTGTGTACAGCTTTGTTGGATACAGGTTCCACTGTTTCAACAGTCAGCGAAACCTTTTATTCCGATTATCTCAAGGAAGCAGATATTCATCCTCTGACTGATCTGTTGAATATTGAATGTGCGGACGGTCAGTCACTACCATATAAAGGATATATTGAAACGACTGTGGTGTTACAGGGTTTGACTGATTCACCTAGGTTTTGTTTGTTTTTGGTTGTTCCGGATAGCAGTTACAACGCTAGTGTTCCAATTTTATTGGGAACAAATGTTTTAACCTCTGCTTTAGATGAATGTCGCCAAACTTATGGTGATAGATTTCTACAAGTAGCGGAATTGCGTACACCTTGGTACCTTGCTTTCAGGAGCATTGTGTTACAGGACAAGACACTTTCACGGTGTAAGGGTAGATTAGGTCTGGTTAGGAGTGCACAGAGAGATAGCATTACTATTCCACCTAATTCGACCATTACTATCCCTGGGTACCTGGATAAGAAGATTCCTTACAGGGATACATGTGCGATGATGGCAACAACAGGGAAATGTGATCATCCAGACTTAGAGGTATCGCCTGTTGTATTTAGGTACCAGTACAGATCCAATTCTCCAGTGGAGGTAAGATTGTCCAATGTAACTACTCAGACCGTTGTTATTCCGTCTAAAGGCCTCTTGTGTGAGATACAGGAAGTAACTTTGGAAGACGTAGAACAAAAGGAGGAAGATGACGAGTGGTTGCTGCAGAAGATTACTCTACCTTCACAAGGACTAACTCCGGAGCAGTTGCGGGAGGGGACCAACTTGATTTTAAATTATCAAGATGTCTTTTCTGCAAGTGAGTTCGACATTGGGCACTGTACTAAGGTACAGCACAGAATTGAGCTTATTGACAGTACCCCGTTCAAGCAACGACATCGCCGCATTCCGCAACATTTACGACAGCTTTTGTTGTGTGGAATCATCCGGAGATCTCACAGCCCGTGGGCATCACCAGTGGTGATTGCAAAGAAGAAAGATGGTTCTTTACGGATGTGCGTTGATTACCGGCAGTTGAATCAACAAACCGTAAAGGATTCGTATGCTTTGCCTAGGACAGAAGAGATTTTTGATTGTTTGGCTGGTTCGAAGTTCTTCAGTGTTGTTGACATGAAGAGTGGATACCATCAGGTGGAGATAGCTGAAGAACATAAAGCCAGGACAGCGTTTACAGTAGGACCACTCGGCTTCTATGAGTATAATCGTATGGGTTTTGGACAGACTAATAGTCCTGCAACGTACCAGAGACTCATGGAAGATTGTCTTGGAGATCTGTACCTGCAGAAGTGTTGTATATTCATTGATGATCTTATTGTATTTTCATCATCATTTGAAGAGCATCTTCATCGACTGGAATTGGTATTTAACCGTCTTCGGGAATACAATCTCAAGTTGGCACCCAAGAAATGCAGTTTCTTTCAGGATCAAGTCAAGTATCTAGGGCACATTGTGTCCGTGGATGGCGTCAAGGTAGATCCTGAAAAGATAGAAAAGATTGTCAACTGGCCAGAACCTACTAATCCAGAGCAGTTGCGACAGGTCCTAGGATTTCTTGGGTACTATCTTAAGTATATTTCCAATTTCTCTACGATAGCACGGCCTCTTACGATTCTACTTCCACCAACCAGGACTAAACAGAAGAAGTCATCGAAGAAAAGATCAGCTGTGGTGGATTGGGTATGGGGAGCAGATCAACAAAATGCTTTTGATCAGTTGAAGCGGGCGTTGACCTCGCCACCTATTTTGGCGTATGCGGACCACTCTCTTCCATTTGAATTGCATACAGATGCAAGCAGCTCTGGTCTTGGGGCAGTACTCTACCAGGAACAAGAGGGTACGAAGAGGGTGGTAGCTTATGCAAGCCGTGGTGTGTCAAAGACTGAGAGAAACTATGCAGCACACAAACTAGAATTTTTGGCACTGAAATGGGCAATTACTGAGAAATTCAGTGATTATTTATATGGACACAAGTTTGTTGTGTTTACGGATAACAATCCCTACGTCGGCTCCAAATGTAACAGAAAAATATCAACCTTCACTGAAGGGATTCGAACCACAGACTCTCAGTACGAGAGTCCAGTGCTCTACCAACTGAGCTAATAGGGAAATTCCCACTAGCTACTGCCAGTAGGAGCACGTTATACCAACACTACTACATACTCCCCTCTCAAGTGAAGCTACGTCCCGGAGCTGTGGGCCACGGGCAGTTGAACTGTTACGGGTCCTGACTGGATTATAATTGTATTCTTGTGTTAAGAACACACCCAGTCCCTACGTCGGCTCCATTGTAGCCTACTGGAAAGTATTCCCCCAAAAGAAACACAACAAGGCTGGGAAGGGTTCGAGGGTTTATTCTCTCGATCACACCATACGCGTGGTTCTGTAAAAATAATTACAAACGATAAATACACTGATAATAACAATAATTAACAACCTCGACTTAATCATAAAAATAAATTACAAATGTCATTACATAGCAATATATATACTCATTTAAACCATTATTACACAATTATGCCAAGTTACTGGCATAATACTTTCCTTCAAAAATATACATATACGTTTCGGCGACGTTAGTGCCAAAAACAATCATCAAAAATAAGTACATGCATTTAAGATAATTAAATGCGGTTATACAAACAAAAAAATACCACAAAGCAGTAAAGACTTGGCAACATTATTGCCAAACGTTACTCGATTTACTTCCCCATTTCAAATGCTGTCAATATAAAACATAATAACGTTTGGGTTTGTATAACAAACATTAAAATAAAGACCATTACAGAATACAAACTGGAACAATCGATTTAAAAAACAATAATATATATATACATAAAATACTGTTACAGCACAGGTGAAACAAGTCACGTACGTTGGTCAAGACGCACGTGAAACACCTTCGCTGCAAGAATTGCATGTAATAAAGAAATAGAAACTAATACACACACCTTCGCTGTCACTAACATGTATAATAAATGGATAAATATCCTCTTAAGAAGAAACGCAAAATTAAATGCGGTCCGATATTAAACAATTGTTCAAAAATCCACAAAGTAAGTGATAGGTCAAGACATTGGCAACATTACCGCCTGCCCATTGAAGCCAGAGTACGTTATCGATTACCAAATAAACACTTCCCCATTTCAACTCGTCCCATAGATGCTCAATTGGGTTCAAATCCGGTGATGTCGATGGCCAAGGAAGGACAAAACAATGTTCTGTTGGAAAGCCGTTGTGGGTTTGTATAACAAACATTAAAACACCATGACAACCCCCGCCGAACCTTCCTTACAGAATTCCATCAACTGGAACAACCTGTCTCGATTTCGATGAAAAAAACATAAGTCGATATATGACATAACTGGAATATTCCTACCTCACGTAGGCGGTTCCGTAGGTCTGGTCGGATATCCTGCGCACCTGGTAGTGGAGGTGGCAGTAGTCAATCGTTCCCGAAGGTGGCGTACCCGGATGTACGGTCCTGCCCGGGGGGTAGTGACCCGTGGTCCGACCTAGGGAGGTCACGTGTTGATCCATGTTGCTGGTAACGGTCCCACAGTCTGGAGATGGTGCTTGGGGAAACACCTGGCAACGGCCGTTCGCTGCAAGATTGTTTTCTTGCATGTAATAAAGAAATAGACAATACTACTACTACTACACACCTTCGCTGTGGGTTTTTGAACCGTATAGGAACTGATAACACTTTTATCATGTACGTGGGCTTCATCCTGTGAATAATGGATAAAAATATAAGCTACCTTTTTTTTGAAGAGTATCAAAGCTACCACTCAAATGGATAATAAAACTACAGCAATTAGACATCTCATCCAACACTAATCACTAATTCTGTTTATACAATTAACTTGCGCCTCTATCTATATTTATACGTTTAATAGTATATATCCCAACACCTTTACTTTATTACTGTTTATAAAGTTAACTCGTCCATATATATATTTATTCGTTTAGTGTGTTTTAGTGAATTCAATATTTAAAACGTATTTAGCTAGCATTAATTATGGACGTTTAAACACTTTTCCACATTATGTATTACATTTACATATATCTAAAATAATGAGATAAACATTATAACAATTAATACATGCATATTAGTCAAACCTGTAAGTGCCAAAAGGAAGTCTGAAGATAACGAAAGCTCAGGAAAAGGAAAAGGCAACTGCAAGTCGTAAGTATATAACGTGTTGTGTCACTGTCTACACTCAGCGCTGCACGGACCTGACTCACGACCACGTGACACCAAATACACATAACCATTGGATAGTATCAACCAATGGCTCGTCCCTAGCCAGTATGGCGAGAAACAACCATAAAAGGCTTTGTCTAATGCACCAATACGATATTCTCAATGCAGATTGAGAATATCCTATAATAAAATAAATTGAATCCTAAAATAAATATTAATAGTAATAGATAAAATATGTTATTTATATACAAACGGCCAAATATTTAGTCCCCGTTACATATACTTTTGACGATCTCCGTTCATAGCGGATGCACACGAGTTTTTAAAAAGTGCATTTGAGCTTGTATTTTATATTTGTACATGAATTTATAATATGGTAACCAGAGACTGTAACTTTAATAGACAGAAGGCCACAAGGGAGATTAGCGCACTACTATTCTACTATTTGTGTAACCTTCTTTTAATAAAGATTATTATTATTATTATTATTACCTTCTAAAAAATAAGTTTGGCTTTTAACTGTATTACATTGAACGTCAAAAAAGCGCGTCAAGGCCAGTAACTCTAATTAATTTGATTTATTTCAAAGCAGACGAAACGCATTTTCATCATTGACCATAATGATGATGTAAAAATATACTGTGCAGTGAAAATTACTCAAGTGGGTAGTATTTAAGTTATAATTTGTTATGACTGAAGTCTGTTGTATACATATTTTAACTTAATTTTTGTATGTAATTTTCAGGATTTCTTTTGTTTTGTATTGCAGAGAATAAAAATTCAAAACTAAAATTTACCGTAACCATCGACGTCCCAAACTGCGTTCACCTAACGACGAAAACACGAATACGATATTTACGGAAATATTGTTTTACATTTTTCAGCTACGAAAACAATAATGTGGATTAACACAAATCCATTCTAGTGAACAAAAGTGAAACACCCTCCGGTAAACAGGAAAGAGTGTGACGTTTCTAACTGCGTTCAGGCGCATGCGTTTGCAAAAAGTATCGTAACACGAATGTGCGGTTTGTCATTTTCCATTTTTAAGGCCACTACATGAAAAAATATATGTTTCTTAACTATATGCACAGTTGACGAACACTTATTGTCTGAACCAAATTGTTAACAACTACGAAAAATTACTCTCCTACCTTTAATTGCTGTTAGATTTCCTCCAAAGTTTGTCCAGACACAAATCTTGAATAAACCATTACAATGATACAGATTCCACATACCAGATGATAACCATGTCACCTATATCGACTTCCCTGAGAGCGCATAGGGAAAAAAGCATGTAATTTTGTATCAGCTGCCATTTTGACTTTTTATGGGATATTCTTCAAGAGGGGTGAAAGGATAGGACTTAATCTAACAACATCATAACATGTTATGATATAAAAGCAAACGTGATGACGTCATATTATTAAATTTGGTTCGGACAATAGTTAAATATTTTTTTAAACGGATAAATTCAATTTGTCAAGCGTTCTGGTCCGGTCTGCGTTTTATCAACACACATTGCTAAAACTTGATGTCAATACTGATAGGCATTACGTTTATACCAGTGAATAGTTTGTAAAATATAAAAAAATTTAATGAATTGATTCATAATTAACACAATTTATACACTCAAAATTATTTACAATTATTATGAATGGATTATGAATATTATTCACTACAATAGAAGCACAAAAATGTAGCATACCTTTTGCAGATCGAATGTAATAATTGAAAACAAATTCTAGCAACAGGGGTCTTAAAAATCGTAAAAATTAAATGCTTTGACCTTGTTGATCTGGCACATGTGAGGTCATGTGACACGCACTGAATGTTAATTCATCTTTCTCCATTTTAAGTCTATTTCTACGAGCCATGTGGACCCCATATCCGTAATTTTAAGGAATAAACAAAAACGACTTAGTAAAATTAATGGTTTTAGGGCTTTGTAAAGTTTTGTACTTGTCTGAACTTTATTGTTAATGAAAATGTTCCGGAAATGTGAGGAAAAACCTCATAAACGACATGCCGATGACAACAAATCGGATGTTGATTGCGCGAACCGTGCATGAGAAAACAAAGTGAACGGAATTTGAAGCATAATGCAGTTAGGGACTTTGACGATAAATAAGGCGTTATTAAAACGCACCACCAACAACCCTACAAAAAACCCCACCCCAACAACAAGAACAACAATGAGAAAAACAAAAGAAAGAAAATACCCACACAAACAAACAAAGCAAGCAAATAAACAAACCAATGACATTCTACACACACACACACACACACACACACACACACACACACACATCCACCACCACAACCAATAAAAAAGAAAGTTAAATACAAACAAATAGAGAAAACAAAAACCTCAAAAACCTTCAACAACCACCACCCCACCCCCTAAAAACAAAGGAAAAAAAAAAAAAAAAAGGAAAAAAAAAAGCAACAATAAACAAAATGACTATTTTCATATTATTTTTTGTATGAAGTAGATTTACCTCTCTTGCCTTAGTTTTAAATTAGCTACAGGGTGTAATGTAATATTTATTTATTTTTTAGAAAATGATTTTCTAATTGTTAGTGGATATATAATGTATATATTCCTTGTTTTAGATAACCTAGATGAAATGAATACTGATGGAGATTTGCATGGTACAAAATGCTCACCATTTATAGAGCACAACACAGATGGTAAAGAATGTGACACTACATACATGTCAAGTACAGATAATTTTGAAGCAAAGGGTGCTGGAGGGTGTGTAATTCAAGATGTTTTCTATTGCTTTTCTTGTCAGTCTTATGATGAGTTTAATTTTTAACCATCCTACTGAGGGAGCAGAAAGTTGCTTGGTGGTGATTAAGGTGCTTACAAGAGGTGCAAGCGGTTGAAATATATTGATCATCCTCGATCGACTTGTTTTCCCCCTCTGCCCAAACCAGTCCTCCACAAGTGATACATCAACGGCTGTGGTATGTACTGTCCTGTCTATGGAAAAGTTTACATAAAAGACCTTGCTGACCTTCGGTATGTGTAGCCCAGTGCTAATTATTGCTGCTGATTTTCATATTGATAATTGAACCTCGCAGATTGACTATTAATTGATTATGATCATTTTCTGCTCATATACTGGCCTGGGCGGGATGTTTAGGATCGATCCCCGTCGGTGTCCCCATTGGGCTATTTCTTGTTCCAGCCAGTGCACCACAATTGGTGTATCAAAAGCCGTGGTATATGTTATCCTGTCTGTGGCATGATGCATATAAAAGATCCCTTGCTGCTAATCGAAAAGAGTAGCACATCAAGTGGCTACAGCGGGTTTCCTCTATATCTGTGTGGTCCATAACCATATGTCTGACGCCATATAACCGTAAATAAAATGTGTTGAGTGCGTCATTAAATAAAATATTTCCTTCCTTCCTTCCTCATACTGGCCATAAGTACAGTTTTAATCATTAGAGAACCCAGAGGGTCATTAAACAAATATTCCTTTTATTTCTTTTGTTTTACCCATTGACGGTTATTAGATCTATACCTTTTATTTCATCCATTGACGGTTATTAGATCTATACCTTTTATTTCATCCATTGACGGTTATTAGATCTATACCTTTTATTTCATCCAAGTTAATCTATTCATTGGTCTACATTGTATTTTGTTGATCATGTAGGCCTGCATATGAATTTCCTAAGACTAAAGAATTGAGCATTTTTCAGGGCAAATACTGAGGGTGTTTTTACATTTTTAAAGACATTTTATTAATTTTATTTAGTTTTTCTTATACATATACAATATATTTTTTGCATTTACTGACATTTTAATAGTTTTGTTCAGAATGCAGATATTTATGTCAACAAATACATTGCACTGAAATATTAATTATATTTGCAGTGATACTGAATCAAATGTAGGTTCACAAACAAAGGATAGTTTATTAATAGCAGAGCAGTTATCAACACAAATGAACAAAGTAAATACCACAGAAAGGGAACAACTGAATGCAGCTGCTCAACAGATTATTGAGGATCTTAATTCTAAACGAAGGCAGGATAACCAACTTCTTGCAGATTTCAGGAAAGGTTTAGAAACAGAGGTAAAACAAGTGACATTTTCTCGAATATTTGATCATTTCTTATTAAAGTAATGTTTGACAATTTTAAAAGCCAGGCAAGATCTTAGGATGGTTTGTGGGCATATTCACTCATGAATGTTTTTAAAAAAAATTGCAATTGTTCTTAAATTCATCCCGGGTTATTTTGAATCAGCTGTGCTATTCTTTTAGGTGATTTTTATTTTTAAGTTGTAAAACTAGGATGTTTATTGACAAAATATTAGTGTTTAGGGAGATTTGGGGGAGGAGGAGGGATGGGGTGTGTGGTCAAGAGGGCTAAATTTGTTGAAATTAACTTTTTGCCGGGCACAGTTGGGGCCGAGTTTATTTATATTATAATTCATAAGATGAACCTAAATAAATTTAAAAAAAAAATCAGTTTCTGCACTGTACCAGGGCACTGGTAAATATGTACCACATAATATTTCTGAGCATTATATGATGCTAAGTATGATGTACTGTAAATCAGGGAAAAAAGAAGTGTGTGTAAACAAGAGTGCATCCATCATACCCAATTTCAAATAGTGAAATTTATATGCATGCATTAGTTTCATTGCAGATACCAACCATGAACAGTTATTTGCAAAATTAACATGTCGCATGCATGCTGTAAGGTGCATATTCATTAGAAAACCCCCCATATTGCA
Organism: Gigantopelta aegis; assembly: GCF_016097555.1. Classification (NCBI taxonomy): domain Eukaryota; kingdom Metazoa; phylum Mollusca; class Gastropoda; order Neomphalida; family Peltospiridae; genus Gigantopelta; species Gigantopelta aegis. Next base: position 21,535,461 of record NC_054704.1, read on the forward strand.
ATATTAATCCAATTTACAGTAGCACCTTTTTAATTCTATTTTTTTTTTAATTGACTGTAAAAAGTTTTTTTTTTTTTATGTGATAGATGTATAATTTTGAAAGATATAATTGTTAATATTATGTAGTTTCACTGAATTTATTAAAAGTTTTTTTTTAATGTATTGCAGGTGAATAGAATGTGTAATGGAGTTGAACAACAAATGTTTCGTTTATATGACAAGAAGAGTAGCCAGATACAAGCCAAAATTCAGGAATTGTTTGCACGCCTAGACAGGATTTGTAAACTAGAAACTGAGCTTCAGGAATTTAAGCAGGCTCTTCAAGGACTATACCGGGACATGAATATCTCTCAATAAAATGTTTTAGTGGAGTTTCTGCAGTGTACGTTTGTTGGCTTTCACTCCGGTTTTCACTTTTGTTTTCTTTGTTTTGAATATGATGTATACATTTTAGTAAAAATTCACCATTTGTTACTGGTGGTTTTAGTGTTGTTAGAATATTCGTACTGTTGTCATATTTTGTCCACAATATGTAGTCTGTAGTTTTTGTCTGGATGTAATAATTTCACTTTTCAAATGTTATAAAATATCATATTTATGCAAATTATAATTTGATTGATCATCCTTAATAAAAATAGGGATTTGTTGTAACCTGATCCAAAGTTTTATTAGTCAGCAAGTTAATTAGTATTTTTAGAATTTTCTATTTTTAAGTTTTATAGTCATTGGGTTTTTTTCTTTCTTGTAATATACAGTGAAACTCCTCGAAACCGGACACCCTTGGGGCCAAGTAAAAAGTTCAGTTTTAAAAGGTATCCGGTTTAGGGAGGTTCTCTTCTGCACAGATATTTTAAAAGGGACCATGAAAAACGTCCGGTTTTGAGGGAATTCCAGTTTATAGAGGGTCCGGTTTTCGGGAGGTTTCACTGTATATTACAAGAAAGAAAAAAACCCAATGGCTATAAAACTTAAAAGAAACAGATGTCCAAGCACTTGGTAAAAATCAGTTTGGTTATTACTGTGGTAGGCAAAACATTTTAATGTCAGCCTTACCCAGAATGAAATAGTAGTATTGTATGTTGTAGAAAATTGGACGATCAGAAGAGCAAGGGATTATGGAATGGCTTTTTTAAAAACATGTATTGTGTTATTGCTGAATGACTTGAAACCAGAAATTGCATGTATTTTGTACAAAAAATATCTCAATATGATACAGATGTGGTTTTACAACGTGCTTAAAGTAAGTGAAAAGTGGGGAATGGAAATGGAAAGTAAACGAGAATAGATATGGCTCAGGACCTATTTACAATATTGGTACTTCCAGTTTAAGAACTCATTGTAATGGTTAAAGTTTGTTTTGTTTAATGACACTCCTAGAGCACATTGATTAATAATCAATCATCGGCTATTGGATGTCAAACATTTGGTAACTGACAGTCTTAGAGAGGAAACCCACTACATTTTTCTTTTATATACACCACCCTACGGACAGGATAGCACATACTACGGCCTTTGACCAGTTGTGCATTGGTTGGAACGAGAAAACCCCCAATCAGTTTAATGGATCCACCGAAGTGGTTCGATCCTGCGACGCAAGTTCCCCGGCCCCTTCATTGTAATGGAGAATATCTGTTGTGGATTTGTGTAACCAGATATATGTATTTTACAATCTTATTAAAACATCTATTGCTTCTTGCTAGCAGTTAAAAACAAAATGCTATAACCACATGACTTTTAGAAATCACCCATACTTCCCTCGCCTTTACTAGTTATTTTTAACAACAGTAATAAAAAACAAAAAACGTTTTTGATAGTGAAAATTAAAAAAAGAATATATATACTTATATCCATCAAACCACCATTTGAATGATTGATTGGGATACAGCAAATCCATTTCGTTTCTTAAAGATGGCTTCATTGTTTAAAAAAAAATAAAAAAAATAAAAATCGCAAATGTAGTTAGAAGCATAATAATTATTATTATTTTTTTTTTCTTAAAAAATTTATAAAGTATAATTTTTTTATTACTTACTGTACTCGGTTATTAAAAATAATAATCTGTATTTCCAGTATGACAAAATATTGAAATTAGTAGCTACTAGTGGTAGTACCTTTGTTTTAATCACCGAAATGTTTTTAAGTATTCAATAAAAGTTGTTAATTACCAGACTTGTCTAGCTGTTGTACGTGCATCACTACCATGATTCGAGAAGCAAATCGGCCAGGATACTCTGACACGGTCGTGAGAATGTTATAGTCGATCGTACAAATACGTCATATTTTACCAAGGGTCAATGGAAAAACACACCTATGTGTTTTAATGTTTATTGGTGATTTAAGTTGAATTTTTGGATGAATCACCGATGTCTGTTTGCTTTTAATATAGCTGGTTTTCGTGTGTGTGTGTGTGTGTGTGGTAACGAATGCCTACCTGGAGCAAATCATAATTTAATGACTCTTCTAAAAATAAAACAAATCCCAACTACACTCAACCTTAATTGTAAACTTGTCTGTTATGCATAATATTTTTAGGTTTTAAATGTAACTAACTTTATGTGGCAACCCTACCTATATTATGATTCCGTATTTCAAATTCTAAATGAATAAAATAAAAGATCAGATATCACGTAATATTTACCAACATTAATTAAAAAGTATGTACAACTGATTTTTAGGAAGGTATTTAAACGTATAGATTATTTCACAACATATCGCCTATTTACACGATTTTTATATTTGCATAGTTCTATTATTTATAGATACATTAAAAAATCAGTTGATTAAATCGAGCTTAATTAGAAAAAAAAGACGAATATTTACTCACTTGCTTGTAATCCCGTGACAAATAGGCACCATTTTTAAATATGATCATCCCCTTGCAAATTTATTTGTGATATTTCTTCTGTCGTATAATAATCCTTTACCATGGCTAGAAGACGATGAAACGACAGTGAGCTGTTGGCTACACGAGCATTTATTAATTAATTTATATATCGTTTTGTTATCAAAATTAAATGATTAAGTATTTTTTGTCCTCTTTGTATACCAAATATTATCTTTCTATCGTCAAAAATCCATGATTCCAAATTTCGCCACAAAAAGATCCGATCTAAATTCTAAAAAATTGGGGAACTAATTAAAAACACAAAGATTAGCACTTGTAGACTTCCATTTCAAAATTATTTTAAATAACATTTTTTTATCGTCAAAAATCCATGATTCCAAATTTCGCCACAAAAAGGTCAGATCTGAATTCTAAAAAAATGGGGAACTAATTAAAAACGCTAAAATTATCACTTGTAGACTTCCATTTAAAAATTATTTTAAACAAAATTACAAATCATATATTGAATAATATGTGCCACAATTATTTTACAACCAATATCTTTCGAAACACAATTTTTTTTTTTTTTACGGTTACAGGAGTTGGTCCTATGAAGATAAAACAAGTAGCAAGCAAGTTTGCTTTTGTTCAACGACACCACTAGAGCACATTGATTTATTAATCATCGGCTATTAGATGTCAAACATTTGATAATTTTAGGAAACCCGCTATACTTGATTTTCCATTTGTAGCAAGATATATTTTCTATGCATCATCCCACAGACAGGATAACGCATACCACGGCCTTTGATATACCAATCGTGGTGCACTGGCTGGAACGAAAATAGCCTAATGGGTCAACCGACGGAGATCGATCCCAAACCGACAGCGCATCAGGCGAGCAAGCAATAACGACAGGTGATATACATATAATGTGTAACATAGTATGAGGAAATGAAGTAGATGGCAAGGTTAACGTTTGTTTTGTTTAGCTAATATAATTGATGTTAATCATTTGGTAATTTTGACCTTCAGGTTTCTGGAGCAGCCAGGGATCTTTTATATGCACTTTCCCACAGATAGGACAACACATACCGCGGTATTTGAATACCAGTCTCGAGGCACTGGCTGGGATGAACAATTAAAAGAGTGAATGCTACTTTAACATTATTCCATAATTTTAAAAGTTATTGTATAACGAGATCAGCTTTGGGTTGCTACACCTCTACTAGGCCATCTCCAGTATATGAAGTATGTTTTAACATTTTCTAAATTCAAAGTATATAACCTCTTGGATATACAGTGCAATTTTCTATGCACAATTGTTATCTAGCAATGGAAATCTCACATGTTGAGAGCTATTAGATTTTGGCAGTACCGGATAAATACTTGATACAAAAACAACAATGCCAAGCGAAACAATGCTATGGGAAAATTTAAGAGAAAATGCATTGGCGTATCCAGAATTTAACCATGGAGGTGCCACCCATATGGGGGTGTGCGTGGGGGTACTGTCTTTTATGGCAAATATAAAAGGTGGGGGAGGGAGTGGGCTATGCCCCCTGGCTACGCCAGTGATCAGACCCATTATAATGAATATATAAATTTATTATTTAAAATTTATATAAAACTATAAGAATCAAGATGTTCAACAGATACATGTAGTCAAGATACTTGATGCAAAAATGTCAAGGACTACCAAGTGAAAGTTTAAGAGAAAATATGTTAAAATCCGACGCATTAATATACTTGTGATATTTATATTTTGCATAGCTCTTTCTACTGTTTTTAAATTTTATATTGATGTTGATCATCAATTAATGCATTATTTTACCATTGTTTGACACCCAATAGCCTATGTATTTTTAAACATTAATTAATTAATTAATTCATTCGTTCGTTAATTCATTAATTCATCCATCCGTCAATGAATGAATGAATGAATGAATTAATTATAATGAATATATAAAATATATGGAAATCACAAAATGAAAACAGATACAGTCACAGTTACTGGAACAGCCACCATCATTCAATGATTGCAAACAACCAGATCAAATTGAAATATCTAATTGTGGTTTAAAATGCTATGAAGATGTAAAAAATACGATTTCAAAAACAAGAAATCATTCAACATCTACTCCCTACATTTGGGCCCTACTTCGAGATAGACATGGATCCCTTATGGAACAGCCTTCATCTTTTTATGAATATACATGTACATGTATATGCAAATATAAATCCTGTGTTATGTTTATGTTTTAATATTCCTTACAGCCAGTGCACCACGAATGGTATATTAAAGTCCGTGGCATCCTGTCTGTGGGATGGTGCATATAAATGATCCCTTGCTACTAATGGAAAAATGTAGCGGGTTTCCAAGACTATATGTCAAAATTACCAAATGTTTGACATGCAATAGCCGATGATTAATAAACCAATTTTCTCTAGTGGTGTCATTAAACAAAACAAACTTTTAATAATATTTCTTAAGTAATGGGGATCGGGAGGAGGTGGGGGTTGGTGGTGGTGAAGCTCTAACTTCACATCATGCAGAATGTTACTGTCCGGCTGTGTCCGGCTTAATCCGTTACTGAATCAAGGAAGGAAAGAAATGGTTTATTTAACAACACACTCAACACATTTTATTTACTGTCATATGGTTAAGGACCACACAGATATTGAGGGAGGAAACACGCTGTCGCCAGTTCATAAGCTACTCTTTTTGATTAGCAGTAAGATATCTTTTATACGCACCATCCCATAGACATGATAGCACATACCACGGCCTTTGATGTACCAGTCGTGGTGCACTGGCTGGTGCGAGAAATAGCACAATAGGCCCACTGACGGAAATCGATCCCAAACCGACCGTGCATCAAGCGAGCGCTTCACCACTGGGCTACGCTTCTGAATCACTGCGGATAACAACAGAAATTATTCTGACAGCACCTTTGCCGTTGATAGCGAATTCCCTAGTGTAATTAACTTTAAATAAAACCATATCAAAGGGGTGGGGTGACCAAATGCACTGGATGTTGTGTCATGGCGACTTCTACTTGCATTATGTTGTGAAAACTAAAACGGCTACTTGTCATAACTGAACTACGTGATCATCTCTGTTGAACGTAATGTTGTCACACAATCTGCATAAACCTCTCTGGTGTATTTGCAGTCACTGTGGGATTGTACTGGTATTCATTTCTAGAAATATTAACACTGATATGTCACGAGTACATGGTGAGTGGATGGATAGATGGATGGCTGACTGACCGACTGACTGAATAGATGTATGGATAGATGAATAAATGTGTTTATGCACGTATGCATTCATATATGAATGTGTGGAAGGATGGCTGGATAAGTTGATGAATGTGTCGTTGAATAAATAAATCAATGATCCAGTTAAATAATGTGTTTCAAGACATTTTAAAGCAAATGTTACAGGGTAAAATACAAAAATACAGGACTGCATCCCACTACAACCAATAGCGGTCAGTCTGGGATCGATCTCCGTCTGTGGGTCCATTGGGAAATTTCTCGTTCCAGCAAGTGCACCACGACTGGGATATCAAAGGCTGTGGTATGTGCTACCCTTTCTGTGGGATGAGAGAGAGAGAAATGTTTTATTTAACGACGCACTCAACACAATTTATTTACGGTTATATGGCGTCAGACATATGGTTAAGGACCACACAGATTTTAAGAGGAAACCCGCTGTCGCCACTGCATGGGCTACTCTTCCGATTAGCAGCAAGGGATCTTTTATTTGCGCTTCCCACAGGCAGGATAGCACAAACCATGGCCTTTGTTGAACCAGTTATGGATCACTGGTCGGTGCAAGTGGTTTACACCTACCCATTGAGCCTTGCGGAGCACTCACTCAGGGTTTAGAGTCGGTATCTGGATTAAAAATCCCATGCCTCGACTGGGATCCGAACCCAGTACCTACCAGCCTGTAGACCGATGGCCTGCCACGACGCCACCGAGGCCGGTATTCTGTGGGATGATGCAAATAAAAGATCCCTTGCTACTAATGGAAGAATGTAGCGTCTTTAAGACTGTCCAAATTACCAAATATTTGACATCCAATAGCTGATGATAAATAAATCAATGTACAATGTAGTGGTGTCGTTAAACAAAACAAACTTTAACTTTTGCAATCTCCTATACCAAATCTTTTTATTATTTTATTCAGAAACGAATACCGTAAACAACTCACTAAGCCAACTTCTAGTACACTCTCAATATTCACATTACATCATAGGCCTGTTTGAGAGGTTGATGTATGCATCCATGTTTTAATTTTTGTTTTGAATGCAAAAGATTTCCAATATGGTTACAACATGTATTACTATATATGATCTATTATTATCAGGCGATGCTATGTAAGCGCCTTCCCACAAACAAACTAGTTTATCTGGTATGATGTGGATACCTTTTAGCGTACTTCCATATATATATATATATATATATATATATATATATATATATATATATATATATATATATATATATAAGCCTGTAATGGATACAACATCTGAACTCGCCAGAGAGTTATACAAACGACATGGTAGGAGACGTTAATACCATGACGTTAATACAAAAAAAAAACCAAACCCCAACATCCCCCCCCCCCGCAAACACCCACCAACAATAAAAATAAATAGATACAAAAACAAAAAAAAAAACAACAACAAAACAATTTCAAAACAAAAAACAACAAAACCCCCCAAAACAAAACTAAAACAAAAATGTCGGCTGATTACGGATTCGCAGGTATTTCACTTCGAATATATGGAACAGAGTAATATGTTATAAGTAATGTACCTTTACATTTATGCACCAGAAGTGTTCGTTACACACAGCGCCACAAATAGTTAAATAAAACTGTGTAATCTATGTAGGCTGTAGCGACGACTTAGTCTTATATTAAAACCCCAATGAAATTTTATAAGCACGTCAGAATAATTATTTTTACATAAATATTGTTTTGCCAACTAAATACAGTTATAGTTCGTTTTGGTACACACAAACATGTCGAACACGCAAAAGAATCTATAACTCGTCATTACGTAAAAAGGAGGGGATGGGGGTGTACGTCAGTGATATAGTATTCGTCTGGTCATCGACATACGGGGCGGGACATAGCTCAGTGGTACAGCACTCGCCTGATGCACCGTGCACGATCGATCTAGGATCGATTCCCGTCGGTGGGTCCATTGGGCTATTTCTCTTTCCAGGCTGTGCTCCACAACTGGTGCAACAAAGGCCGTGGTATGTACTATCCTGTCTGTGGGATGGTGCATATAAAAGATCCCTTGCTGCTAATCGAAAAGAGTAGCCCATGAAGTGGCGACAGCGGGTTTCTTCTCTCAATATATGTGTGGTCCTTAACCATATGTCCGACGCCATATAACCGTAAATAAAATGTGTTGAGTGGCGTCGTTAAATAAAACATATCCTTTCTTCCTTCCTTCCTTCCTTCCATCGACAGCCACCCGTTTATTTTCACGTCCCAATCAGTGGCCACAACTAATATATCAAACACCATAGTTTATAGGAAATTGCATATAAATGATCCCTAGCTGCTTTATTGGTTGGAGTAACCTATACGGGTGCGGTAAATGCCCTCCTTCCCTGTCCCCGTTCCTTTACACCGACAAGAAGTTGCAAGTGGTCATCCCAGAATATAACTGAAAGTAAACGAATAAAACCGAATTAATAGTTATTTATTTACTCAATTCAGTATGAATGTTTTGAGATAGCTGTTCAGGACGGGACGTAGTCCAATGCTCGCTTCCTGTGGGGGTCGGTCTAGGATCGATCCCCGTCGGTGGGCTCATTGGGCTATTTCTTGCACCACTACTAGTACATCAGTGACCGTTGTATGTGGGATGATGCATATAATATACCCTTGCTACACTCATGGAAAAATGTAACAGGTTCAAAATTACTAAATGTTTGACATTCAATAGCCGATGATTAATAAATCGATGTGCTGTCATTAAACAAAACAGCTGTTTGAGATAGCTGTTCAGCTTTAATAGTGGTAGTATGGATATAACACCACACACACGCGAACACTGCTATTTTTCATATATTAAAGTTTTTGTTGCAAGACGATTGGATTGTCGTGAGAAATGCTTTCAAAATACAATTAAGATTAGATACATAATTCAGCATTCTAAACATATCAAATTGTTAACAATATATGAAATGTGAATGATGGCAAAATATTACAAGTGTTCCTTGTTTATTATTTATTGTTCCTTCGTCATCAGTCTGAACGTATTATCATATTTCTAGTTTCTTTCATAAAGACGTCAATAGGTTTTTAAAAAAAAATCGTATATGCTGACTGATTAACAAATTAACGGAAACTGCTACCTATTTTTGAATGATTTGGGTTTTTTTAACTCACATTTACTGAAATACTAATTCACATAACACTGCACTTATTGGCAGATATCAACTCATAACTGTCAATTTGAGTACACTGGATGCACTACTATGCACCGATTAATTATGGTTGTTGTTATAAACAAGCACAAGTTAAAAAAAAAGCTTACGCAGAGGATTTTTTATAAAAAATTTCCACTTGGTTTCTGCACGTCCCGACGAAGATAAAAGGCGCCGTATCCCACTTCTCGACAGCATTGCCTGCGTCAGTTGCATCATGCTGCGATTGACACTGCTTGCGATAATCCTCGGCGTTGCCGGTAAGTTCTTCGTAGATTTTACTAACCGCAGCTTAGGCAAGTCTGAATTTCGAAGGAATTTTAATTTTAATTTTAATTGGTATTATGATTATGATTATCCTTATTGTTATTATATATAATATATGATCAATTTATAACGACTATATACCGATTTAATAATTCAACCACATACTTTTTATAATGATTTTGTAGTTAATGAAGCAGCATGCCTGTTAATTTAAACTTTAATGTAAATTATAATAAACTAAAAATTAAAGTTATATACCATATAAAGGTTAAAAGATACGTAAAACATTATAAACTTTCAGTATTTATAAAGTTTAAAAATGAACATTACAATTTTACTATGATATATATTCATCTGTTATTTTGCATCTGTGGTACGATTTAATTCTAGTAAGCTATGTTAGGATTAAAGCGATGTATTATATTTATATTTTGCCAAAACCCCCCAAACAAACCCCAACACAAAAAACCCCAACAAAACAAAAAACACATAACACTTTAACAGAGTGTGTTTTTTTGTTTAGAGTATTCATAAATAATCATGCTTATGTATTTTGACAAACAGTTAAAATGTGTTCTCTGCATGTTTGTCATTTAGTTACATATGTACATGCATCATACCTAGGCCCTATATTTATCATGTTTGTCATTTAGTTACATATGTACATGCATCATACCTAGGCCCTATATTTATCATGTTCGTCATTTAGTTACATATGTACATGCATCATACCTAGGCCCTATATTTATCATGTTTGTCATTTAGTTACATATGCACATGCATCATACCTAGGCCCTATATTTATCATGTTTGTCATTTAGTTACATATGTACATGCATCATACCTAGGCCCTATATTTATCATGTTTGTCATTTAGTTACATATGTACATGCATCATACCTAGGTCCTATATTTATCATTTTTGTCGTTGTTTTAACAAATTTGAAATGAGAAAATTTGGAATTCCAAGTATAAAAAGAAAAACATCGAAATGCTTATTTTTAAAATTTAAAACTTGAAGGTACTTCATCCTCGAAATAATCTGAGCAACATTTCTGTAAAATACTTACAGTTCCTTGCTTAAAATCCATGTAGCATTATATGCACACCCATGTGCGCATTCTGACGTTCCTTTGTGGAAGCTATAGAAATGCTTTTGGTGCCTGTACTAGCGCACTCTATAAACTGGCAGTCCTACAAAGTTGGAACCATATATCGTTGTCAAGTTCAGTTCTTTTTTGTAGACAAAGCACGGCTCTGTCATCACTCCTTTTTAATCAGTCTTGTGCTGAAGTACGGCATTGAATATGCTGATGGAAGATTCGTAATCTTCCCGTCATTTACGACAACGCACTTTAAAACATTTTATATTGTTTTTGGTGTATAACTGGTGAGTAGATTAATACACATAATTGTGAATTTTCGGAAACAAATACCCGCCTTTTGAGAAGGAAATACCTTTAATAACGAGTAGGAGAGAATGTTTAGCGACACCGCCACACATTTAAACTACGACTGTTATGTCTAATATAATACATGACAGTCTAGAGAATGGGGTGAACAATTCTGCCCGCTGATCAAGAGAATGGGAAGAGAAAATTTCTCCCGCATCATAGGCTGCTCTTTCCAGTTAGCATATATAAAGTATATACAACGGTCAGTGATTTAAGATCTTCTTCATAACAAAAAGAAAATCATCAAAAAAAAAATCCAAAAATCCCAAAATCCAAACCAACAAAATATCAAACAACCCACAGCAAACAATACCCTCCTCCTAAACCACCAACTAGGTACGGTCCTGTTAATTGAAATGAATTATGAAGATACATTATTTCTTATATTTGTAATATTTATTCCAGTGACATCCATTTTTGGACTGAGCTACTAAACTAAGATTTAAAAATTATATTTCAGCTACGCGGCTTGTCGAGAAAAGTAAGTATACATTCTTCAAATATGTTAGTAAAACAACATCTTCAAATTTTATTGTCCACGAAAATATTTCTATATTTAAATCTGTTCAGAACTCCCTTATAAACAGCAAACTTTTAAGCGTTTTGAGATCAATTAATCATTCGTTTTTAAACTGTTTGCTGCTCTATACATTCTTGCTTTTTTCCTTTTCCTTTACTTTTCCTTCTTTCTGTCTATCCTTCTTCTTAGCCTAATGGAAATATTTTGTATTACTAAAGTTTCTGTCATCTTAATTTACAAAATATGTGTATTTGTTAAACAAAAAGGCACTTACGAGTGAGCTACATGGTCTAGTGGATAAGCTGCTGGACAATCAAGCTCATGACAGTGGTTCAAATCCCGTCAAAGCTGGCTCACACATTCATTCATCTTTCTCATCTATCACCCTCTGCCCACCATTCTCATTATCTTAATATAACAAACGTTCCAATTTCTCCCACGATTGCAATCTGTTTCAACCCTTTCTGTCAGTTTCCTCCAACTCTGTCTTCTGTGCTATCCACACCATCGCCCGCCTGTCTCAACTTCCTCCACGGGTGCAGTCTCTGTGTACTTCCCTGCACCCAGCTGGCATCCGCTAATAAAGCTGGTCTGACCCACGGCACTAACGACCGCCGGTAGTAGGGGAGCATAGTAGGTAGTTACAAGTGCCTCTTAACAATGCAAGAAGTAACTACTGAACACTCTCCGAAGTGGTCAGACTAAGCCCACAGCTAAAAGCTGATGGGGAATGACAGGTGTGTGGCACGGATAGCCACAGGAGACAAACATCTGTCGCGGTTGGAGAGGCAAGGACTGGGATGTGGAGGTGGACAGCGAAGGAAGTTGAAAGATAAGAGGAGTTGCCTGATCAGGATCAAATGAGATGGAATTCAAAGGAGTAAAAGGAAAAGGGGCAGTGTAATTAAACAAAAACAGGCACTGCAGTGAATAACGATTGCCACCATAGAATATGCTAGACTTTAGCATTTGTAAACATTATATTTCATCTTATGTCTGTGACCAAAAAATATCTTACTGAATGTTTGAATGGTCTGTCCAACATTTAATGTTATGTCTGTTGTTTTGATTTTAATTTCTTAATTCTTCTCTAATTTCACATTAAAAAAAATCTTACGTTTCTTTGGCGAACACAATGTGCTCCTATGCATTGTTTAATGTGTTCTGTCATCAACTTTAAAACGAGCAACCAGAATAGCATATTTCTAAGGCGTAAATGATTATTTACTGCCATATTACAACCGCTCAGATTATAATAAAATTTCCTATTAAATAATTAAGTGAATGTTTAATTTATATTTTGTTTCACAGCCTTCAAACCCCAGCGTGAATATATCTACCACTATGAAACACAGACTATCTCAGGAATGCCCGGATTGAGCAAGATTTACTCTGGTCTGAAGATAAAGGCAGTTGCACGAGTACAATTCCACACGGCTTCGATGGTCAGAATGATGGTGGGTAACTCAAGTATTAGTCAGCAGCATATTGAACAGTTACTTAACAACAGAAAGTTCATCGACTTTATTTACACTGTTTAAACAGTTTTCAAAAGAGGAGAACCAGGACTGATATAGAGCTAAGCTACAAATCGTTGCTTTACCTTGGCAGAGGGTCTTGGAGGAGTTGGAAAAGAAAGGAAAGAAATGTTTTATTTAACGGCGCACTCAACACATTTTAATTAAAGTTATATGGCGTTAAGGATCGCACAGATAATTGGATAGAAAATACGCTGCCGTCATTTTATTGGCTACTCTTTTCTATTAACACTAAGCAGCAAGGGATCGTTTACAAGTATCATATCACAAATAGGATAGTACATATCACGACCTTTGTTATACCAGATAAATAGTTTTGAAAAGGAAATAAATGTTAAACTTGCTAAGTAGGCCTACATGATTTTTGGAAAACAGATTTTATATCCTTCCTCCCCAACAGCCTATATGTTAATGCTTGTCAATGATAGAATATTTGATCGCCATTTTGTTGTGGTGTAACTTAGTAATTAGAAAATACGATGAGACTTTTCTCTCATATAATTAAAAATATTTAAAAAGCAGACTTTTGTATTTTGTTTCTAAAACTACCATTCTGATATTGTCTTATTGTAATAGTCCCCCAGATATTAATACGTTTAACCTTCCCGTTAACTCTCGTATTATAAGTATCAGAGCAGCAATTGTCACCAGAATGTAAATTCATTTATATCAGTTATTTTAATTAAATGTCCAACAGGTAGCATTTTGGATATCAGATATTAAAGATACAGTCACTGTATTCGCGTTTGCTCCAGCATCCTTATATAATATATCAAAACTTGTATGTAAAAATACATTAAACTGCATCCAGCAGTGACTCGCATTCCACTATTTCGTTTTCAGTTTGAGTCTGTCCAGGTATACAAAATCAATGAGGCAGTCATGGTCATGGATCCCACCAAACAGATCCTCCCTGACAGCATCCTCACCCCTGTGTACGACAAAGAACTCATCACACCGCTCACATGGCCAGTTACGTTTGAGTAAGTATCATCGCCGTTTTCACCGCTCACATGGCCATTTACGTTGGAGTAAGTATCACCGCCCTGATTTCACCGCTCACATGGCCATTTACGTTTGAGTATGTACCATCGCCCTGTTTTCACCGCTCACAGCCATTTACGTTTGAGTAAGTATCATCGCCCAGTTTTCACCGCGGACATAGCCATTTACGTTTGAGTAAGTATCATCGCCCTGTGTTCACCGCTCACATGGCCATTTACGTTTGAGTAAGTATCATCGCCGTGTTTTCACTGCTGACATGGCCCTTTACGTTTGAGTAAGTATCATCATCCTGTTTTCATCGCGCACACGACCATTTACATTTGAGCAAGTATCATCGCACTCTTTCAATCGCTGGCGTGGCCATTTACATTTGATTAAGTACCAATGTTTATGTATTTCCCACAGACAGGATCGCACGTACCTCTGCCAAACCACTCAGATAGGAATTTAGAGCTTTCGAGGTTTACATCTGATAATTTGACTCTCTCAGTAGTAACTAAAAAGAAAGTCCACAAAAGCCACCGTCTCGAATTGTTGAACAATGCTTTTTCCAATTCTGTTTTCAAAAGTGTATAATTCTGACTTCACAAGAAGCTCATTAATAGCAACTTGATTAAAAACATTTACAATATGTGTTTTCCTAGCATCATAGCACCATGCCGTCTTAGTGATAACAATTAAGATTATGAACTCATGACTTTACTAACAATGAGAATATCAGAATAAATTCCCTACATAAATAAAATGATCTAAAACATATCCCTCACAGTTTTTAATAAGGTTGTTTATTTTAAACGTTATTTCAAGCTCCAAGACCTTTCAATGAAGCAATGTATAATCTATAATAGGAGGTCTTTTAACTAGGAACTCACTGAAACTCCCATCTTTGTTCCGCGCAACATTCCCGAAACTATTAATAATTGATTATTGAATTTAGGTATGTTCGTGGACACGTGACCAACATCAAAACTCTGACGGATGATCCTCATTGGTCCGTGAACATCAAGAGAGGTTTGATCAGCATCTTCGTGGTGAACACGAAACAGAAAATGGCCACCCAACCCAAGATACACAGTCCTTTCGGAGCCACACTCTTTAGAGCTTTTGAGGTAAAACACTCATAGTAACAGACATTATGATCGTCATAACCGCTGTGACGAAGGGAATGGTGATGATTATAATGACGAAAATGACGATGATAATGATGATGATGGTGATGATGATGTTGGTAATGATAATGGTAATAATGGCAATGATGATGTCCTGTCAAAATTCTAGTTTAACCAAACTTCATTATGTGTCAGGATATCTCATGATATTGTTCAACATGGTATCATCACCAACAACTATTGCGTTTATCTCAAAACATCGTTATTTCGAGCTTTCGAACAGAATAACTATACTTTACTGCATATGAACCACATTATTGTGTGCGACATACAAAAGACAAACAATTGAATAGAAGATATATGAGTAAAAGAAAGGTTTATCTGGGTTTTGTAAAACACAGATCATGTCAATTTATTATATTATTAGTATCTGAGGAAATAAGAGTTACAGCCATCCTAGGGGAATGGCGGTCCTTGCAGGGACGAGAACATGATGGTGAATCATGGAAGCAATCACGGCGTTGCCTAAAATATCCTTTCGACTCTGCCTTGTGCAGAGATAAGACTTTGATTACTGTATATGGTCTTGTTATTGAGCTTTGTATTGCAGACAACCTCTTCTGGTATGTGTGAGACAGAGTACATCGTGCACCCAGTCAAGGAGGTTCCTAACGCCATGAAGGTGATCAAGGTGCGAAACTTCCACAACTGTCACTCCAGACCAGTGTGGTTCAAGACGATGATCAACGCCTTCAAGTGCGCCGAGTGTGTGTCCGAGATGGTGAGTGAGAACGGCATCCAGTGCAGTGTTACAGCTATATTATACAAAAACTCAGGGTCGTCCTTAGCATAAAATAAGTAAAGCGGATGGCAGTGGAAAACAAAATATAATACAGAGTCATCTCCAATTACACAAAACGTGTACTTATAAACTTTTCATTTTCATTTCAAGTTATTTTCGTACATATATTTAATTAAGGTTCAAGCACGCTGTTCTGGGCACACACCTCAGTTATTTGGGTTGTCTGTCCAGAACAGAGGAATAGTTGTTAGTTATTAGTGGTTAACCTAAAAAGACCAATTAAAAAAAAAATGGTGGTGGGGATTTGTATTCTTTAACATTCTTTTGGTTAATCTAAACTAAAAATAAAACCTTTTTGAACGAATACCTAATCATCTGTGTAGAATACTGCAATCAATAAATCAGCATTCTTGCAAAAAAATAATGTTGTAACAATATAGGAATATTTGTATCAATACGGTAATGTTTATTGCAATAAATAATGTTTACATTAGTAAAACAATGTAGAAAAAAGAAAGAAAGAAAAGGATCAGAACGAAACTAAGGACAAACTGCTGATCACAAAAACGTGATCTCAGTGTTATTTATTTTCCCACCAGAACCAGCCAATCACGGAGTCCGCCCAGGTGACCTACTCGATGCTGGGCACCATGACCAAGTTCCTCATCACCAGTGCCATGGTTGAGAGTCAGTACAGCTTCATGCCGTACACCCCGGAGAAGGGCCGAGTTACAACATTCATCAAGTACGTAAAACTCGCAGGCGTTATACACCCCTTTAAAATACAACAATCCCCAAATCTGTAACCCCAGTTTGTGGGGGTGCAGATGCATTTTTGGAACGAATGAGCATGGAAGGCTCAAGGCACTAGGGGTTCCGGGAGAATGCCCCCAGGAAATATTGAAATCTAGAAGCTCTGAAATACCATTTTCTTTCAGCCATTTCAAGGAGGTTACATACTTAAAACGTCAATATCAATAACCAGTAAGTTTCAATTATTTTTACCAGCCCTGTATACGAGGTATACGTTTTGTTTTATATTTATGATAGCTGATCAGTGTATAATACGATTATAGCACCTCTGATGACGTGCATGTACATTAACTTGACTGCCAGGGAGATCAATCACTAAAGAGTTACGGTAATTAATATAATATTTATTTTTTAAAAAGCCAAACGATGCACCTGGTTGATGCGAAGGATATCCGACACACCGTGCCGATCGAGGACCTCCCACCCACGAAAGCGACAGTCCGGAGCATCGTGTCCTTCATCCCCGAGTACGTCCGTGATCCGACCATGCCGTTCGGCGACCAGATCAGCCCGGAGGTGAAACGACCAATGTTTGGAATGATTAACTACACCACAGAACACGTAAGCAGTTTGTGCTTTTTATCGCAGACGCATTAAGTGAAAACAGTCCGGGTGCCATCGGTGGGGCAGAGTATGCTCGCCATTCGCAAACACCTGATATCATCACTGTTTTCACGTAAGCAGTTTGTGCTTTTATCGCAGACGCATGAAGTGAAAACAGTCCGGGTGCCATGGGTGGGGCAAGATATGCTCAGCATTCGTGAACACCTGATATCACCACTGTTATGACAGTGATTCATGAGTGCACGTCACCACAGCTGCGCGTATTCTAATGAGCTCTATCCTGTGCTAGGTTTGATTTAGTAAAATAGTATGACAATGGCAGTCTTCTTTTTAGCGGTGCAAGAAAGATGGAATCTCCAGCAAAGGATCTCCACGGGAGTGGCTGTCCTCTTATATTGACGAGGTACTAGATAGAGATTCATGGAATCAAGCACTATTTTGCCAAATGCCCATTCGACTATGCACTGTGCAGAAATACGGCCCTGGCCATGTATTACGGTTTTGTCCGTCAGATTTATACTTCATAATTTGCCATTCATTTGTTTTCGTACTTCTTTTAGTGCTTTGTTGTCATTTTCTTTCTGTGTTATTGTGACAATCATGTAATTAAAGAAAATAAAAGTAAAATAATTCCATACCACCTTTATATTGTAGTTTGAACTACTCTTGACATCAATCTAATTGAAAAAACCCATCGTGTTTTATCTTGCAATATCCGGTGTCGTTCATTATAACAGAAACTATTACTTACATAATTCAGCATTATTAAATGTTGTAATTTTGAAATACATAATAGTATTCATTCTAATGCACAAGTTCAAGTGGTTTAACGTAAACAATCAGATCAAGCTGTTATAGCGCACGCTTGTCATGGGCGAGAGTTCTACTTTTGCCAGCTCTTTCATTGAGGACAAATATACAAATGGTAAAGGCCAAATATATGTTACATATTATATCTTTTTTTTTATATATACATGTACATGACATTTTATAAGATAATACATTTGCACTTTTATATGAAAATAAGTGGTAAAAGGCTAAGAAATGGATTTCCTAAATTTACAGATTTCAAAGACCGATTTTAAAGCACCACGTACTGGAATGCGTGGGAAAATACCATCTTCACTATCGACGATAATGAAGAACCACCAATTACCTCCAACATTTACCAACCTTCATTATGCATAAATGATTATTTCTACATCCAACAGGTTGGAACGTTGCTGAAAGTGGCTGCCCAGATTTTGACCAAAACTGTACCAGTAGAAGCCACCGAATACCCCATCGTCATCGTCAACATCCTGCGAAACGTTAATGCCTCGGTAATCCACGAGATTTGGACTAAATACGGCATTCCAACCACAACAGAAACACCCCTCGTGACCAACATGAGGTATGGTATAATCACAACTGTCTAAATATCCACTGAACTCCGTCTTGCGCAGGTTTCAATTTATCAAACCTGTGCAGAGATACGATTTTGAATGCATTAATGGTGTTTTGGTTCAGATAGTGTGTTTTGAAAATTCAACAATAAATGGAAAACACTTTCTATTACATTCGTCTTGTTATGGAAACCAAATACCCTAAAATGTCAACTAATAGGGAACATACATTGGCTAGGATAGCATATTTACGTAATGGATTATTATACATGTTAACAAACGAAAATCGAAAGCCTGAAATTCTGTATGCAATTTGTATGGAGTTGCCATGGTGTTGAAGTCCCCAGGCTTTATGGAAGGCCAAGTCCAGAATTTAAAAGTTTTATAAGCATGTGACCTGAATTAACCTGTTTTTAAAGCACGTTGATTAAAACTGTTGTTTCGGGGTTTTGTTTTCTTCAGGAAAGTCTTGTGGACCACTATGCCCATTGCCGGATCGTTCCCAGTCTGCCAGGAGATCCTCACAACCTGTGTCAAGGAACTGATTCCACTGACCACGTGCGCCAACTTCGTCAATGCCATGGCACTGACCGCCGAACCAAGCGTGCATCTCTTCAACACACTCATTGTAAGCGTTGGGTTTTTAATTAATGAAAATAAATAAAATTTAGACTTTTGTGATTTAAACATTATTTCTAAAACGATTAATATACATATTTGATAAAAGGAAAAGAAAGCAGAGGAGGATATAGCATAACGATAATAATTTTCATCAGAATTTATTTTATCACTCATTGTAAGCGTTGGTTTTTTAATTAATTATTATTATTTTTAAAATTTAAATTATTGTGATTTAAACATTATTTCTATTAAAATACATATCTGACAAAAAGAAAAGCATTTGGGCACATAGCATGACGATAATAATGATCATCAGAATATATCTTATCACTCATTACAAGCGTTGGTTTCTTAAATTAATTTCACCAAACACATCCTTAATGCTGGTATATTATATTACTATTCAGAAAATTGCGACTGGACCAACCATGACCATGAACGCCCAGTGGAAGCGGGCCGTGTTTCTGAGCATCGGCGTGCTCACACACAAGATGGTGGAGTACTACCACGTGGAGATGACAAAGATTCTGAAGCAGGTGACCGTGGTCGAGCAGATCATCCAGCTGGGCACGGAGAAGTCCAAGAAGGAATTGCACGTGATGCAGACCACCATCGAGGAGACTGAGGCCCAGCTCAACACTCTGTACACACAGGTGGCGAGACAAATCGTAGAGGTAGGCAGATCTTCACTGATCCTTTCTTCCACGTATACCACTGTTGGTGGTCTCTATGTGAATACAGTTATTGTTGTTACTGTTGTTCAGTTCCACCAGAGCTATGTGGGTCACGCTGGCCAGTTTGTACTTAACTCAAGTCACTATTTGCTGTAAATTGCTGTGGTGACTTACAAGCACATTCAGGAGAGGACGTAAGAGATGATGATATGCTCCAAGCATAAAATACTCTAGCTGCAATGCAATTTCATTGCTGCCGATATACTGAGTCAATAGTAATTGTTCACTTCAAACATTTTGGTTATGGTTAAGGTTAGGGTTAGGGCTAGACTACGAATAACAATCTGGAGTACCTTATATTCTTTGATATAATTTGCGATGAAACATACTCAGTATGCTATGACAAGGGAATGGGATTACGGTCGAACCAAACATGTTAAATAAGTTCAACATTTCACACTGCAGGTCGCGAGGAACCAGCTGGCCAAGGTTCAACCCAATGAGAAGCTGTTGGCGCTGAAGATGATCGGTAACGCCGGACTGAAGGAGACTCTGCCATACGTGGAGGAAGTCATCTTCAACCCACAGATGCCGGAAATTGTTCGAGTTAACGCCATTTTTGCCCTCAGAAGGATTGCAACAAGATACCCAATACTGGTAATATAACCAATGATATTGAGTGAATGAATGAATGAACGAATGCTTGAATAAATGGATGGATGAATGAATGAATGAATGTTCAACGACAGTCCACCATTGAAATTAAATAACAATTTCAATTATAGATTCAGTTTGTCACAAATCAAGAACTGTTAAACAAACTGGCTATTTTCCTTTCATCTATTGTTTACATTTTTGAAGTACATATAAAACTGATACTTAGTAAATGCAAAAGGTAACTAGCAATCCATGCTATTTTCCATCAGCTGTTCACAAAGAGTGTTCGTTAATCACTTCTGGCATTGTGAAGAGACACTTGCAGCTGCTTACTAAATAAGACATTATCACATAGATCTTTTGTAATTCTGTACTGAATGTTATTAAAGAAAGAAATGTTTTATTTAACGATGCACTCAACACATTTTATTTACGGTTATATGGCATCAGACATATGGTTAAGGACCACACAGATTCTAAGAGGAAACCCGCTGTCGCCACTACATGGGCTACTCTTCCGATTAGCAGCAAGGGATCTTTTATTTGCGCTTCCCACAGGCAAGATAGCACAAACCATGGCCTTTGTTGAACCAGTTATGGATCATTGGTCGGTGCAAGTGGTTTACACCTACCCAATGAGCCTTGCGGAGCACTCACTCAGGGTTTGGAGTCGGTATCTGGATTAAAAATCCCATGCCTCGACTGGGATCCGAACCCAGTACCTACCAGCCTGTAGACCGATGGCCTGCCACGACGCCACCGAGGCCGGTCTGAATGTTATTAATTAACCTACTTGAATACATGTATTCAGCCAAGTTTAATATCTTATTTTATAATTCTGTATTGAATTTTATTAATTAACTTCCAGGTGAGAGAAATCGTTCGTCCTGTTGTCGTGGACACGATGGTGAAGAGCTCTTTGAGGATTGCCGCGTTCACCATGGTGATGGACACGAAGCCGGAGATATGGGTCATCGAATCCATCGCCAA
This sequence comes from Gigantopelta aegis, assembly GCF_016097555.1. Classification (NCBI taxonomy): domain Eukaryota; kingdom Metazoa; phylum Mollusca; class Gastropoda; order Neomphalida; family Peltospiridae; genus Gigantopelta; species Gigantopelta aegis. The sequence continues at coordinate 21,557,146 of NC_054704.1, forward strand.
GCACCTGCACCATGAGAAAGACCTGCAAGTGGCGTCCTACATCTACACGTACATGCAGAGCATGGCCAACTCCACACACCCGTGCTACCACCTACAGTAAGTGCTGTAGTTTAAAACAGAAGCAGCTTGCAAAATGAAACGCCAGAAGATATAACAGAATCAAAGCAATAAGGCTTGTATCTTTGTACAAAAATGTAAGCCATGACAGTATGCATTAGCAGGGCCGTAGCTAGGATTATTATTATTATTATTATTTTATTTTATTATTATTATTTTTTTTTTTGGGGGGGGGGGGGGGGGGGGGGGGGGGGGGACAACTGAGTAGTTAATAGTCTAAAACTCCTTAAACAGTTAAGAAGAGAATTTTCTTTAAGTTTCTATAATGCTTTACGGATTTTTTCGCTAGCTACGGTCCTGATTAATAAATGACAAGATAACATGTAATTGCGAAACATGGACCTAAACGTGTTCCATACATAATCGTGGTACAGCTTGTATATTTATGTGACAAAAAGTATAAACTATCTTTCTTTCTTTCGCTATCTCTTCACTGTCTGTCTTTATCTCACTCTGGTTCTACCACTTTTACATACAAAACATACATAAATAGTATTAAAGGTTTGATCTAATTTTATGATTTACATATTTTTATGACTATTATAATTATATCGCCTGTTTTGTTTTCCAGCACAAAGAACTGCTCCATTGCTATCCAGTATGCGCCCAAGATCAATCCAGGTTTCTTGTATTCCACGTTCCATCGCATCATCACAAATCACAATGGTACGTAATCAAGGTTTACAGACATTTTCTCACTGTTTTACAATGAAATAATATAACTTAGAGGGTTTTGAATATAATGAACCAAATGAAACAACACGTCTAAACGTCATCCACAATGAATACAACAAACTGATATAAACTAATATTTGATTTTTGTTTGCTACTGTATCTAATCTACGTCATGCAGAAACGAAGTATTTTACATATCAACACTAAAAATACGGGACGCTTCATAGATATAATGTATTAGTTAATGGAGACGTGACGTGTTCAAGCAACGACGATTTCCGTTGATAGCAAAATCATGAATTTATTACAGCTGTTTGTTTGTATTAGTAAACTATATTTTATGATGTTGAGGCGATTTTACACTTTAACTCGGTGTCTCATATATATACACCCAGTACAACGAGTATTATGTTTTTTTGCAGATTATGTGAAAGTGTTCGGATTCTTGGACATTGCTACAATTGGATCACCTTCCACCATCCTGCCAGCGTCACTGAGTACGGTCTTCAACATGCAGGCCTTGGGAGTCTCCACGAACATCATCGAGGTAGGAAATAGGAAGCAACAGTTGACCACAAGGTTATTACACTGAAACGTGTTAACTGCTTCATTCATTTACCTTTACTAGACACCAAATATCGAAGTATTTTTTGTCCTTGCATGTCCTTCAGAATTATTTCAGATTGTTTACCGAACTCTTATGCGAGTACAATGTGGTCTTCATCAAGTGCTAATGTTTGTTAAGTTACAAAAATTATATAATAGTATTGTTGGATCCAGAGGGGGGTTACGGGATCCCCTGTTTGAAGTTCACTTTTAATGACTTTTAAAAAACATCATCCACAATAAAAAAAAACCCTCATTAAATTGAACTGAAAACGCCTATCTGAGCATCTTTATTTTAAAACCTTTCGGGGAACATGCCCCTGAACCCCCAATAGATCTCGCTCACTTTAGAAACTCAGCTTATTTGTCTTCAACAAACTTAAATTGTATTTTGTTAGGATTATTTTACCACCTTTACCAACTCCTGGATCCACCAATGATGGACATTATTTAGTATTCGAATGTGACGGAACATGCTCTTATCTTTTCACCTGTGGCTGTGTCCATTGTGTTGGGGGCTAGTGCAGCTTGGTTGCGTAATACCTCCGCGCGACAGTGCCTCCTAATACACATCCAGACCAGGTGTGGAGGCCATGTGGAGAGTGGTTACGTAATACCTCCGCGCGACCATGGTATCTCTAGCGAACTGGCGACGATCAGTCTAGGCTTGTAAGAAAATATACCGTCTTGGTCGCTGTGGAAATATACACAACATAAGATTCGGTCCCGCGTACTGTCTCCGGACCAGTCTTGGATTTTTATAATAAATAGCTAGGATTTTAGATATATCAGAGAGAAACATTAGAAGTATTCAGGGGAACGGACGTTGTCCAACTGAACGAACTATATTAGTTCAGACCGGACTTGGTAACTATATATTTCTGCTCTGTTGTATAACCTTGATGTGATTGATGTGACTTTAAATATTCTAATACTGTATTATACCAATATTCTTTAGACAGTGCCTCCGGTAATCTGACGAAGTAAATTGTAGGCTTCACTGTTCTAATATTTTTATACGAGTATTTGGGAAGATAAAGCTTAGCCGATCATCCTAGAGGACCTAGGTAAACTGTAGGTTATTGTCTTTATTGTGATATGTACCAGTATTAATTCTGCATTACAAGGTTACTGAATGAGTATTTAAGGGTTAATTAAAAATTAACCAGTTAGGAATAGAGTTGTAATTCCTTTATTAATTAAGTTCCCCTGGCAGCGTTTCTCAATTATCACCCGTGTGTGTGTGTTGTATCACGGTGAAGTGATTAGAATATTGTGTAAACTAGACACCTAGTGATTAACTAATTAAGTGATTAGCTCTGGGTTGTTATTATATTGTTGTTGTTAATTAACTACTGCGGTAAGTACATTTGTCAGCGTTAGAGTTAATACAGATTCCAAAGAGTATTGTGTTTTGTGTTTTCTAGTGAACTAAACGTGCTACATATATATATTTATATCAGATCGTATCTCTGATTACTCCTAGAGCCGGGCCACTTGGGTAGTAGCCTGCCCGATACAGAGAGATCTAATAGATATACAGTTAGGAGAGATATTTGGATAATCGTGTTTTATTCAGTTACGGGTATTATTAGGATCCCCGTGACAGCGAATAATATTGATGACGAGTAAGAGTACCTTGTTTTTGTTTTTAGTTTGGATACCACACGGAAGGACTCGAAGCCGTCGTAGACAAGCTGATTGGACCAACTGGCATCCTGACCATGAAGAAATCCATCCTGGACATTCTCAGATCTCCACGAAGTGTTTCCGGAAAACACAAGATTGAAGAAATTATTAAGAAGGTAAGTAGAAATTAACATACATCGCCCTCTTTATATCACTGTGAGATTTAATACACTTCTGCTATTCATAGTATTACTGAAACATAAAAGTTTAATGTGTTAAAATTAATGAAGTGTCTGTGTTTATTGGTATCAACATTACATGAGACAACACGACCAGTTTTCAAAGTCGGATTTGTGGAAAGAATATTTCAGTGGTTTGTTTATTGATTATTCCACATTTTTCTGTACTGCAAAATAAATGATCAAATACCATCAAATCATTGAAATAGATTCGATCTTGTCATCTGACAATGTTTTGAAAAACAAATATTTAATACATCATATTATTTTTGCTTTTGCGCTACGTGTTTAGATTAGGGGTCTTGCCACCCATATTGGTGTCCATAGTTCTAATTAATGAAAAATAACAAAAACTCATTGTCATTGCAGCTGGCTGTAACCATTCGTCACCTTCCGATCCCAACTGGTCACGCCTTCATCAAACTGTTTGGTCATGAGCTGAGGTACTTCACGTTTGACGAAACCATGATGGACATTATCAACAAAGGTAAACACTGTGTAGATTGTACTGTACAAACAGTATTGGAATATCACTTTCGATATACGAACTGTGTCATACTGGGCAGCAATATTTATTGTTTGACGGAAAAAGAAATAATAACAGATGGTTATTTAAAATATTTTTCAGACACCTAATGTCATCACTGTATTTTTTGTCCACCGAAGCAACCTTAAAATTGAATCTTTAATAATTATCAGGGTTTACCCCCCCCCCCCATGATTTACTATTGTATCATTTCCGTGCAACGACGATCACAACTACGTTCGAAAAGCAGAAATGGATGGTGACATGAATTTCATATTAATACATATACATTGTACATGTACACACACAATTATATTCTTTATTAGCCGTAAAGATACAGTTCATAGGCGTTACAGATATTTATATAATATTATACATGTTCATTAAAAGAGAAAATGAATGAATGAATGTTTAACGACACACCAGCACGAAAATTACATCGGCTATTAGATGTAAAACTATGATAAAGGCAAAACATTAAATGATGAACCACATCAAGATAAAAATTCAACAATTAAATAAAAACAAAGAAAGAACTGTGTAAAAGAGAAAGGTCAGATATATAAATTCATATAAATAAGATCAATCCACTATGTCTTTTGATCATAGGCGAACAGGCTCTCAATTTTGTAGGGGCAGGCTGATATGTGCCTGAATTAAACGAAAATGTCCGATTCTGGATAACAACATTTATTCATTTTATCATTACTTCCAAACAGCTATACAGGGTTGCAAACGAATCACTTCGCATTATTACATGGATTAAACCTAATAATGTGGGTAAAATTGTAGAAATACCTAGTGAAAAGGTTTCAGGCCAGCTAATAACGCTATCGTTATTTTGCCCGAATTTGAGAATTTGGTACAACACTAACCCCCCACCCCCATTTGATTGCAGCTAAGATCACGACAAAGTTCGATGAACAGAAATGGATGGTGACCCAGCCCGTTGATGTTCGCAACAGCATGCTGCTGGGCGACGTGCACATCATCTTCCCGACAGAGGCAGGTCTTCCAGTGACCATGGCCCTCTCAATCGCCACGACATTCAGAATCAACGGCTCCCTCGCATTCAAGGTGACGCCTTCAATCTTTGAGACGAAGAGAGCAGGAGAAGCCCCGATTGAAGCAGCAGCCACGGTTTCCTTGACTACAAGGTAGAGCTGTGAACAACTCTTCATGAAAAATGTTCTTATATTTTTAAGACGCCCCATTTGAAGCAAAGCCATGGTTATGATGATAATGATAATAGCTCTGTGCTACTGTTACCAATTTTGTAATATTTTAAAGACGCCCCATTTGAAGCAAAGCCATGGTTATGATGATAATTATAACAGCTCTGTGCTACTGTTACCAATTTTGTAATATTTTAAAGACGCCTCATTTGAAGCAAAGCCATGGTTATGATGATAATTATAACAGCTCTGTGCTACTGTTCCCAATTTTGTAATATTTTAAATACGCCTGATATAAAGCAAAAACTATGGTTACGAGGGCTACACGGTATAGCTTCGAACAACTGTTTTCAATTTACTCATATCTTTTAAGATACCCCATTGGAAGCAAAACACTTTGTTAAGATGACCACAAGGTCGCTATTGGATAAAAAGGTGACCGTTAGTTCCTTTAAAAAACTAACAATCAGTGTTATCAGGTATATATTGTTTACTTATAAAAGTATTTAATAAAATAATGAAGCAGATAGTTATATTGTCTACATATTGAAAGTGAAATACATCTACATATAAAAATTCATGTAATGAAAACGGAAGTATGAAATTATACTGAAAATACAAAACAACATCTACTATTTATTATTATTATTGTTATTGTTATTAATATTATTATTATTATTATTATTAATATTATTATTATTATTATTAATAATATTATTATTATCTTTTGTTTAGCGCCGCTGTTGAAATCCGTGGATCAATGCACATCGATGCCTTTGTTACTAAGGTTGGAACCGCATTCCACATGACAACCCACGTGATGACTCCAGTAGCCGCTAACGTGACCTACAACATGATGACTCACAAACTGATAACTGAAATCGCTCCACCTGTACAGGTATGGTCGTTACCGGCTATTCGAACTTTTGTGTCAAGTGATGATATGCCAACACATAACAAAAATATATCTTCATCTTAAAATAAACTTCCAAAGCAACAGATAAGCAGGGCACCCCTAGCCTTAAAATCTATATGAGTAGTAAAAAGAAGATTTCACAGTAATACAGACCAGGTAGACAAAAAGGGCAGTGGTATATGTTAATATATTGTTAAAAAGTATATATTCTGCTTGTCTATGTTCTTGTGTTTAATATAATTATGTACTACAAGCTCTATGGTTTCGTTATTTTAGTGTGATAGCTATTAGTAAGAGGAACATGTAATTCAGAAATAATACCTTTATGATAATATCTTTACAGACAGAGCCACTGGTAGCAATTGAAGTTGTACCTTACACGTTCGAGACCGTTGGAATGACCACGATGAAAAGGAAATACATTGAACTGGTCGAAGAAGCAAGTCTCAACGAGGTAATACATTTTCTACACAAATTACCGATGTTCATGGGTCACAACAAATTGTAGCGTATCGGGGTGGAGTGGGGGCATGGGGCCTATGACCACCCACTGACACCTCCTTTCCTCACCACCTTTTATATTTGCTTGTCACCCTATAACACAACTCATGGACAGTGTGTATGACACCCCGATATGGTGACTCCCCAATATAAAATCCTGACTACCCCAATAACACACATCTGGCAATTCATGTACCACTGCTGTTAATTATCTGGCCCAGAGAATATTTTTGAACATTAATTTGATATAAGCACATTAAATTCCAACTTTTGATTTGACAGTCTTATGTGGGCATGCATACTACTCTGACCACAGTTACTATAATGTGTAATAGTCGCATCAAAATCATATTACTCTACATCTCAGACGACAGTTTTTAAAGGAATATCTGACAAACTCGTTTAGAAAAAACAATATGTAATAGTTAAGTTAACAACAGTTATGTTATTGTAACTGTTGTAATGAACTTTTGTTCTTCTACAAATTTGTATTATATATTTACATGTCTTTATTTGACACCCACTAATTGATGTTTTCGTTCATGCTCTGACATCGCCAAAGTCTTGATTAATTCAATCGTTCCACAGGTTGTTATTGACTTCGGCAACACGACCCTGGGAATGGAAGTCGTTGGATACGTGAAGGTGCCAAGCACTGTGACCACCTACCCCATCCCATTGGCTGGCCGAACCTCGATCACCGTGTTCATGAGGCCCGGCGTTCACGTTCCGCCAGTGATCAAGATCCACGCCCAGTTCCTCTCCACCGTCGTCGCTCCCAGCACTCAGACGCCAACAACAGGTACAACTGCCACGGCCACCTCTAATGTACCGACACATGCCGCAACTAGTGTTAACCCAACATCCAACTGTGATGGCTGGTGGTCCGCCCTTACACTGTGTATCGTTGGTTCCGAGAATGCGCAGACCGAGCAGGCCCTGCAGATAGCCGAGCAGACGGCGATACCAGTGCCAGACTACCCAGACCTCACCGTCACTGACGTCACCATTATTCAGCTGATGAAGAAGTTGCAGACGAAGCTGGGCACCAGCCAGAAACTCATTAATATCGGTGCCAAGTGGGGTGTGGTCGTAGTGATTGATGCCAGTACTCCAGTAGTGCCGAGGAAGATGCAGGTGGAATTGCTATGGCAGACAGTCAACAACAGACAGCTACACCAAGTCGTCGCTCATGTGCAGAGGACTCCAATTCCAAGCTATGACATGCAACCTTGGGAGGTATGCTGTTATGAATATATAACTTTATTACTTTATTGCCATATTCAGTATATTTGGATTGAAACTACCTTGACAAATTTATTATTGATGTAAATAAGTATTTTTATTGTTCAGATTTACTGTGTGGAAATTATTTTCTTTACTTCATAAGAGTTGCACAGCATTATATGCTTGCTATTTTAAAATATTTGATTTAACGTAAGGACACATTTCACTACTTAAATGTTTAGTTTTTACTATAAATAAAAAGTATAAAATCTAAAATGAAGCATAATTAGTAGATATTTCTAACTAAAACAAAACATAAATTTAGTAGAAATATCCAGTAGTTTACACTAAACAAACTGAAATCTTGTTATAGTTAGTGGTGTAATATAGTAATATGCTGTGTAATAAATACAGTTTATAGATTTACTTACACACATTTTCACTTCTTTTATTGCAGATGATCGTTCAATCCATGGTTCAATTCCCTAGCATCGTCGTGAAACCAGAACAGGTTTTGGATCCCTTCTACCAGGAACAGGTGGTCAGGAATATGCAGTTTATGACCAAACTCAAGCACCACGTTCCCCTTCTGCAGATGCTAAACCAGACAGTGAAGGCCATCCTTAGCAAGGAGATGCAGAATATTGCTGGAAATGTCGAACCAGCCGTCATGATCAAGAAACTCATGCTCCAAGTGATCACCAGCCGTGAGGACCCCTTCATCGAATCCATGTTCCCACTCCTGACAAACATGACCCCGATTATTGAAACCATCATGCCTCTTTGGGACCTGGTATGGGATCCGATAGAATTGGCCAAGAATGAAGAATTGTTGATATATTTGGTAAAATCTGTGGAGGTAATCCAAGCGGAACTTATTCACAAGATAAAGATGTTCAAGGAATCCCCACCAACTACCATGTACCCCAGTGTCTTGGTTCTCCATTACACCATCATGGAACACTACCGCGCCCTCGTCGTTCTAACAACCATTGGCAACATGACCATGAACATGGAGTTCATCAAGAAAGGAACCGTAATCTGGCAACAAACAACCCAACTCCTCAAGGAGATGGACACTGTATACCTGACATTCAGTGACATACTGTACACTGTAGTGAACCCGACTCAAAGCCAGACATCCGACATCGTTACAATTGTCCAGGAAGCCACAAAGCTGTCCAGTATTCAGGCCGCTGCAATCAAGTCGATCGTCACCGATAGAACAACTGCACGTTTCCCGGTCCTCCAGCCTGTAACTGAGATGATTGAAGCTACCCAACAGTCTATGTTCACTATTGATGCCATACTCCTGAAATCACTGATAACAACCATCCCAGTCGCCCCAGTCATCATTCAACTGGCACTGCAACAGAATATGATCTACCTCCAGCTGGTCCACACCAAAAACATTATTGTAGTCCCACAACCTATTGTATTTGATTACGAGAAGACAGTAGCAGAACTTCATTCGCAGTCCGCAGTCCTGACCACACGAGCAGCTGCCATGACTAAATTTATGGTTGAATACTGGTCTGTTAAAGATATATTCTCGCCTGATGAAATAACACTTGTTGAAAAAATACAGCAATTGCAACTGACCATTGGAATTCTGGATACAAAGGTCTTGAGCCTGAAGCAGCTGGTTCGTCTTTCTACCTTGGAACAACAAGCTACTGAAGTGGTAATGCAAGACATTAATGTGATACTGGATAAGACCGTTGCATTATTACACACAGTTGTTGACATCACAAATGACGTGTTGCTGCCTGGAACTGATCCCAAGATTATTTTGTACGCAAAGGTCACAGCTGCAATGGTGAATATGAAATATGTTATGCACGAACTGAAGTCCATCATCCTTAGCAGTACCGTTGGAACGAACACATTCACTTTCCTGACGGTTACAAGACATATTAACGTGCTGATTATCAACTGCACTGACATAGAGTACACTGTCACTAGAGCCTTTGAAAACTTTGTCCTTTCCGCCAACACGCTCCTCGTCAATCCAACTCACCCGATGCCACAGGACCTGGTCATGGTTACCTTGCATATGGTTATGACCAACCAGAAAGATGCGCAGATGGAAATCGAAAGCCTGAAAACTTCGAAACCAACAGCTCTGCCTCATAGCATCGAGATGGCCATTCGACACGTCATGCAGCGAATCATGCAGTTCCAGCAGAAGATCCAGATGGTGGAACAGCTTGGCGTCCAGAGTATCACCCCGAGCACTGATCTCCTAGCAATGGTAATTGCGCAACAGAAGGGACTGATTGCCGCCATAAAGGCTGTCATCACGTCTGTGCAGATCCACATTCCAATAGTCACTCCTTGGACCCTAATGGTGAAAACCCTGGAGCAGCAGCTCAACGAGGTGGTTCTTTCACTGAGCCAGGTCATCGATCTTCCCTCGACGCCACCAACAGACACCATGACTCAAATGACACCAGAGAAGCAGGAGCTGGTATCTTTGCTGAATGGCGCTCTACCCATGGCAACGACAGGCTACGTAAACATCACCTTTGGTACCATTGGTCTTACTCCCAAAACAGTCATGGCACAGGTAAGTCATTATTTTATTTTTGTCTTAAAAACAGACCGACTTGAATGAAACTTAATTTTATTTTAAAAAGATGCTAAGGTGTTTCTCTAACAGTCATAATTTTTAATATAAATTAGAAATAGACTTAACTTGTGTGAAACTGGATTTTACTAGTTCTTGAAAAATTGAAGTAGAAAATTACTTCCTTTGAAACAACTACTAGTCTTCGATTTTGCTACTTACTTAAATCAAAGAAATCCTTTGTAGAATTGACTTAAACAAAAATATTTTACTAGTATGCCAAACAATTATTATTTATATATACTGGAAATATACGAGTTCATGACAGTTGTGGCTGTCTTAAATTAGTTTCTACAGGTTTCCCAATATGTTAAATTATAAAAGGGGAACGCTTGGAAGTTATATATGATATATTAGTCCTTCTAGTGATCTCCTGTGATTTCCTAATGAGCCGCTATTTAATGTTGTTTGTTTTCTTTCACAGATTTTCTACAGTAAGAGTATCGAACAGCTGCTGTGGGAGTTCACCCAGATCAGCCCGTTTGCTCGAAGCCCAGAAATCGACACGTACCTGACGAAATATATTTCTGGACGTGAGGTTATCAACATGCCCAGCATGCCAATCGTCAAGTTGATGAACACTTTGCTGCACGGTCATGTTATGGTTAAATATACCGAGGTATAGTAACCTACACCGATAATTTGATGATAGTATATATCATATTTAAATATGCCATGACCAATTATTTTTTTAAATATAATTAATATGTTGAACATAATCGTCCATTATTGTTTTGGTACTATATTTATAGACTATTATATGGATTACCCATAAAATTAAGAAAAGAGAAAACAACCTAACACTGTTTTTTATCAGCCCAATCGTATGTTAAAGCATTCTATTAGTACTTCGGGGCGGAACTTAGCTTAGAGGTAAAAAAAACCCCAAAACAACAAAACAACATCCATTGATAATGTGCTCACCTGGGTCTAGGATCGACCCCCGTCAGTGGACGCATATGGTTATTTCTCGCTACAGTAAGTGTTCCACAACTAGTGTATGCACTGGGCGTGGTATGCACTGTCCTTTTTGTGAGATAGTATATTTAAGATATGTCTTGCTGCTGATCGAAAAGAATAGTCCCAAGGAGTGACGATAGCGGGTTTCTTCTCTCATTATCTTTGTGATCCTTAACCAGATGTCCAACGTCATATAACCGTAAATAAAGATATTTTGAATGCGTTGTTAAATAAACATTTCTTTCCTTTTATGCTTGATTTTATACATTTATACAGTAATAATTATAATTTTGCTTTATTTTATGACAGCCCTACTACACACGATTACAAATATAGCTTTACTTTTGCATCTACATTATAAACTTAGAGCCGTCTACTTTAATATAGTTATCATTTATATTTTAAAAACAAAATCTGTGTTACAGGCCGAAATTCCAACACCAGTGAAGACGACATTCTGGAAAGTGATCGGCATGATCCCAACCTACTGGCGAGTGAACACAGAATTTGCCACGCCTGTCATGACGTCCACGGGAACAGTACACGTTCTGCACCACACCCGATTCTCCAACATGGCCGTAAGTTCACTGATGGAAAGACATAAACACATAAACAGGACCATCAAATATTCATAGTATTAGGAACTTAACACAGTGCTGATATTCAGTCCCACATTACATCTCAACACTTTATACAGGCGTAACTACTCTAATAGTGAATTAAAATTAGGGACAGATATCACATGTTCCCTTTTCCATCAGTGTATTATTATGGGCACCCACCTTCATTGTTTTTACCTGTGTGCTATTCAATTGAACACCCTATGTGGTGTCACCAGGTTTGCTCTTTTACTCTATAGATAAGTGGCGCAATATAACCACGAATTGGACAAAAACAGCTGGAATTTTCACAGCATCCTTATAATGCCAAGGCTGTATGATTAGTATTCTTAAAACTTGTTTAGTGGATGTCTCGGTTGGTTGTGAAGTGCACGCCATAAAACTCAACTACCACACTAATCGGTGCAGAAGGTTCAAATCTCGAAATACACCTTAAAACGATCATTTGGTTTTAATTTCTATGATTTTAGTTCGATATCACGGTAATGATCCCTACAATGAATCAGTATACACTTCAAAAATCATTTGATTTTAATGTCTTTCATTTCAGTTGATGTCATGAATCAGGATACACTTTGAAAAAATAATCATTTGGTTTCGATGTTTATGATTTTAATCCGATATCATGGTGACGACTGCTATTGTGAATCAGAATACACTTTGAAAACAACATTTGGTTTAATGTTTATGGTTTTAGTTCGATGTCATAGTGATGACCCCTACGACGACGTTCAAATGGAAGAACATGGCGCTGCCCAGCACCCACTACCTGCCGACTGCCCTGCTGAAGACCCTCTGGATGCCGCTGACCGCGACTCAGCCGTGGTTCAGACGCTCAATGTACAATCCATATGGCCACATGGTACCAGGTATTACCAGCACCAACTTATAGTATAGAAGGAAATGTTTTATTTAACGACGCACTCAACACATTTTATTTACGGTTATATGGCGTCAGACAAATTATTAAGGACCACACAGATATTGAGAGAGGAAACCCGCTGTCGCCACTTCATTGGCTACTCTTTTTGATTTGCAGCAAGGGATCTTTAATATGAATCATCCCACAGATAGGATAACACATACCACGACCTTTGATATACCAGTCGTAGTGCACTGGCTGGAGCGAGAAATAGCCCAATGGGCCCACCGACGGGGATCGATCCCAGACCGACCGCGCATCAAGCGAGCGCTTTATCACTGGGCTACGTCCCGCCGCCAAATTATAATATAGAAGGCAAAGTAATACAAAGTGCAGTTCAAGACTATATAATTAAATTTTCTTTGCGTCTATACACTTTACGGCAATCTGATTGGTCCATATCTCGATGACACCCCACCCCCCCCACCCCCCGCCCCAACACGGACTCGCACTACTTTTGTGTAAAAAGCCGGATTATTCTGGCAATCATATTTAGATATTATGAAGAAAACACACGTGAAAGCTACAAAAAATGTATACGATAAATTAATGGAAAATGCTATAGCAGAGTACGCATTGATTAAAAAAAAACCCACAACAAAAAAACCTCTTCGCTAATCATGACATGAGACTCGGTCGTTGGCCAAAGAAATCATGTAGGAAACTTCACGCCTGTAACTTACTTGTAAGCGATGTTCAACAGCTGTTGGCGAAAATTAAACGGTTCCACCGACAGCATAAATGTTAGACACGTTCCCTTCTTTCACTTTCATAAAATATAAACTAAACACGAATAGGACAATTCCTTCCAATATAGGCCTAACTAAATGATCCGTAAAAATGCACAGCAGCTAGAGGAAATGACGTCATTTACAAAAAATCACCTGATTCAAATAATAGTGAATGAACGTTCGCATTCTTACGCGACATAAGTATCAATGACGTTTACACGAACAATACTACAGGCATATTTAAAGCTAAACAAAATAAATTCAGTTATGTATTGTTAAAGTATGCTACGCGGGATCATACAGTGTGCAAATCGTTTTTTCGATTCATACTTGCATGAACCAAAAAATAATTGTGGTCAATTCTTAATTAGTTTAAATTGTAAAAAAACACCCACATAGAATATATCGAGATGTCATATAGGACACGGCTCCGTAAAATATCAATATATTCACACACACACACACACACACACACACACACACACACAGACACACACACAGAAACACACACACACACACAGACACACAGACACACACACACACGTTTGTTAAAGATGTAAAGTGTGGACCTGCGTCCCATACCCACAGATAGTGGACTTGCTTAGTTTTAAATATACAGTGGTGTGCTTTTGCACATGCCACTTATAGAACATCCTTAAGTAGCACGCGCATTGGCATTGAAATCTGATGACTTTTACTGTGTTTACCAGACCTATTAAAGTGAGGACACACGTGTATTTTGTATGCGACTGATGTGGTAAAACTGAGGACACACCATTTGGCAATGTACATACAGAGCGTGGACAGTTTTATGTGAGATGTGTCCAACATTTGGTAATAATATTATGATTCACTCATCTCACATTATGATAATACACACGATACACAAAAGGATACTATAGAGAATGAGGACACGCATCATATTAACATAGGCAGACTTAGAACACACAAATATAGTTGACAATACATACACACTGAGGACACACTTTGTATTAACACAGGCAGACAGAGGATAAATATATTCATAATACATGCACACATAGGACACACAACGCATATTAACAAAGTCAGACAGAGGACGCACACACATACTGATTATACACACTGAGGACACACACATCATATTTACAAAGTCAGACACAGGACGCACACATACTGATTATACACACACCGAGGACACACACACCATATTTACAAAGTCAGACAGAGGACGCACACACATACTGATTATACACACTGAGGACACGCTTTGTATTAACACATGCAAACACAGGATAAATGTATTCATAATACATGCACACAGAGGACACACAAATCATATTAACAAAGTCAGACAGAGGACGCACACACATACTAATTATACACACTGAGGACACACTTTGTATTAACACAGGCAGACAGGGGATAAATGTATTCATAATACATGCACACTGAGGACACACACATCATATTAATAAAGTCAGACAGAGGACGCACACACATACTGATTATACACACCGAGGACACACACATCATGAACGTAGGCAGAGGACACAAATACATCTGCACATAGATTTTTAGATTAATAATGCAAACACAGTGCAGACACACATTGTATTAACACATTTAGTTCTGCATTCTTTAATGGATGGCTTTCATATTTGATACACCGGCCTCGGTAGCACAGTGGTTAAGCTATCGGACATGAGGCTGGTAGGTACTGAGATCGAAACTCAGTCGAGGCATTGTATGTTTTAATATCGATATTGAGTCCGACCCAATGAGAGTGCTCCGCAAGGCTCAATGGGAAAGTGTAACTACTTACACCGACCAGTGGTTCCATAACTGGATTAACAAAGGCCTGTCTATGGGAAAGTGCATATAAAAGATCCCTTGCTGCTTATAGGAAATAGTAGCTACACTAGTTTGGTGATAGCGGGTTTCGTCTCTTCTACTAATATTAACATCTGTCCTGGACAGATGCTCAGGAAGCTGCGCGATGTGCCCATAACAGCGTGCTTGAACCTTAATTGGATGTAAGCACGACAATAAGTATACCCAACCATATTTGATATGTCTGCTGTTCAGTTCGAGGCACAACAACCACGCTGGCTATGAAAAAATGATGGGTTTTGACAAAAACAAGTTTTAATGTTTCAAAAGTCATTAATAAAATTAAAAAAGAAGGAAAAAAATGTTTTATTTAACGACGCAGTCAACATATTGTATTTACAGTTATATGGCGTCAGACATATGGTTAAGGATCACACAGATATAGAGAGGAAACCCGCTGTCGCCACGTCATGGGCTACTTTTTTCGATTAGCAGCAAGGGATCTTTTATATACACCATACCACAGACATGATAGTACATACCACGGCCTTTGTTACACCAGTTGTGGAGCACTGGCTGGAACGGGAAATAGCCCAATGAGGCCACTGACGGGGATCGATCCTAAACCGACCGCGCATCAAGCAAGCACTTTACCACTGGGCTACGTCCCACCCCAAAAATGAAAAAAGAGAAAGCAGTCTAATTTGTTTCTATTACTTTCCTTTGGATCATTCCTATTACATGTCAAATGCAATTTATTCAGATAGTTTCTGACAATATGTAATACTAGTATACAAAGAAGCCAATAAAATAAAAATGTCTTTTATTTGACATAATACTAATAGTTACAATTGTAAATTGTTTGTTCACTATGCGATTTTTTAAATACTTTTATATCCGTCCATGAAAACTGTATTAAAACTGGATTTGAAACAAAGCTAAATAATACTGTGAAGTGAAAACCTAATCAAATACTTAGTAACTATAAATGTCCCCTTGTAAACTACAGTTTATTTTTGCTGACTATGCGGTTTCAAATAAAATCCTTGACATTTTTCCAAGAACGATGTGCTAAAACTGGTTCTGAAAACAATACGTCTTCAGTTTGTCTCTTTCCTGGTAACACCTTCATTGCTATATTAGTAGCGAACTGTCTCAGCACAGCTTCTGTTTCAGCAGAAGACCAAGCTACTCGTTTGTGTCTAGGCACGGATTTTGGTGACACTGAAATGTATAACATATAAATGTTAATGCATATATGTACCATACCAGATCATTGGCCTATTTAATGGGTCCTCTTATGAACATGATCATTTCTGCTAGAGTTAACATGAAATTCCCACCTTTGTGGTTCAGTTAAATCGAGTTGGCTGATAAAATAGTGAGGTTTGGTATTCCAAATCAATATAATTTTAATTTAATTACCATATTTAAAGAAATAAGATCATGTTATGGTACAGTATACTAGAACTTGAAGAGTAGTCAAAGTGAGTCCATGCAAATGTGTTACATATTAAATATGGTTAGTACAGCAATGGGAATTATTTACTTATTTGCACAACAGTGAAAGTAGTATAAAGAAACAACTCTTACTGTCATTGGGTGTCTGCTCTACAATTTTTGTGATGACTGGAACCCCTAGAAACAAATAAATAATAATCAATACATGGAAATGAAAGGAAAGAAAACCAATTGCTAAAAGACTTTTCGGCACCTTTTTCTTTAGGTATCTGCCACAGTAAAACACTCGTCCACCACAAAGTAGGCTATTTCTACCACTTTCCCACAATCAGAACAGTAAACACTACAAGTATTGATGTAAAAGTCAAAGAACACTAGAGATGATGACAATATCTCAATAACAAGCTTATGCAGAGTGAATTTGCATAGCCAAAAGCTCTCCTTTATATAAGTGCTTTAAGGTTTATACACCCATATGTACTAATACCCATTTAATATGAATACAATGACCATAAATATTTAGAAAAGCTACATTTGTATATATTTAAGTTTGTTTCATTCAAAAGACAGAAAAATCCAAATTAATTTATATTGGATGAGCAAAGCTTTACAAAACAACAACAAAAAACATTTCAGTTTACGCAAAGGTTCTAGTTGTGCGTCAACACTGTTTACATCAATATTTTCAGAATCCAACTCTGGAACTCGAACTCCTAGAAAAAAAGCTGTTAATACAATGATAAAGATATTTCAATAACATACACATCCAGATGTTCATGTTTGAGTAAGTGTTTATCGTTTATTCCAGAAATCTCTACAAGGACTCATTTAACAAGTATATGGCAACAATATCTTTTATTTCTTTTTAGAAAAGGAAAGGAATATGTGATGGCAAATCTAGTAGATGATACTTCTATGAAGCTAAAAGGGTATAGTTTGTGCCACAACAAACTTTGAAATGATATTGCGTGTTTTAGCATTTACATGTGGCAGTATCTTCATTCCATTGGTCAATTGATTTTTTTTTAAATGTGCAAGGTTAAAATTGACCTGTGTGCAGATCCAAGACAAAAGTATTTTTTTCAGCCTCAAGAGGATAAAAATAATAATATTTCAATTTACCCAGAGGTTCTTGCTGTGTGTCAGTTTTCTCATTGTTGAAATCTTCAGAATCCACAACCAGTTCTGTTAAATGAAAACCAGCATGTATCATTTTAAAAATATAACACATGGCTTCATTAATTAAATACAAAAATAGGGAATGGCATTTTGTGGTTAATTAAATATAGTATTATTTGAAGAGAAATAGTATAGATATTTAGTAGATATTTACTATGCAGAGGTAGAATTTCCATGAAACTGTTACTGAATATTCTTTCATCCTGGATAGAAAGTCTGCAGGCCGAAATCATAATAATATTTAAGAAGGCAAAAATAAACCAATCTTACCCATATTAACATATCAGTATAACATACGTTTGTAGATCACATATATAGATTATAGGTTGATTTCACTTATTCATTATTTTGCTGACCTTTCTCAGTTTCTGTGTAAAAAACAGAAGTATCTACCAGCCCAACTATTAGCCAAATATTTTAGGAACAAAACTATTTCAAGTCCTGCTATAAAATGTCACCATAAAATGTATATACTTATATTGCCTTTAAAGCAATAATAGGTGAAATATTTTGAATATTTAAGTGACATTTAAAAATGGTGTTTTATGATGTTGATGTCTGCTCAACGTATGCGTTGACACTTAATAAAACTTGCACTAATAGCATGAAACTATTAGTTTACATAATAAACACGCATGTTGACATTGTAGGAATTAGAACACGATTATTGTGAATGTTGTTCAATTATTTTCACATTAATTATTAAAAAAAACACACAAAAAACTTACCATACTTAACTTCTTCCATGTCCTCGTAGCATGGCGCTTTTTATACTTGACGCGCATGCGCAATCATGTCCGCTCCGGCAATACGCACGGTAACGCAGCACCGAGGACATTGCAGGCTGGAAGTTCACACACGACAATCAGGACAGTATACACACATATACACAAAAATCGCATGAAACCCCCATTGTGTGGACTATCAATAAAATCAACACAGACCAAGATAGAACACCATTTGTAACAATGTAAAAGTCATTTTAATTGAAATCGGACCGTGGACGTCCACGGATTGCACCAGGTCCTCACTTCGTGGGTGTGTTTTCTAACGATGTCCACGGTCTACACCATTCACATACACACAGACACACAGACACACACACACACACACACACACACACACACATATATATATATTCGTATATTTTATGCAGGGATGGGATTTAGCTGAGTTGGTTGAGTGCTCGCCTGAGGGCTTGCCTCGCAGGATCAAACCACCTCATTGGATCCATTCAACTGATTATGTATTTTTTTCTCGTCCCAACCAGTGTACCACGACTGGTCAAAGGCCGTGGTATGTGCTTTCCTATCTGTATACATGTGCATATGAAAGATCCCTTGCTGCTAATGGAAAAATGTAGCGGGTTTGCTCTCTAAGCGTTAAGACTATATGTCAGAATTACCAAAATGTTTGACATACAATAGCTGATGATTAATAAATCAGTGTGCTCTAGTGGTGTCGTTAAACAAACTTTATCTTCATTTTATGCATTTATTGTACTTTCCAGGGATTTCATATTAAACACATATATTCATGGTTATATCTACTTCTCTTCCTGGTATATTCCTCAGCTGAACTGAGCTGTAACATTATGTTTTTCAATGCCTGTCACTGTTATTTACAGCCACCTGCATATCTCTAATGTAAGATTCTGTGTTTTTCACCTGTTATCTGCAGCCACCTGTGAGGTGTCTCAACAAACCGTGAAGACCTTTGACCACGTGTACTACTCCCTACCCACCATGGGAACCTGCCGTGCAGTACTGGCCATGGACTGCTCCCCTCTGAAATCATTCGTTGTCGCAGTCACTCCAATGACCCCAGATTTCATGACGAAGGTACGTTATCGAGTTTATTCAAAAATATATATCTTTAAACTAAAAGATTACACCACGTGTAAATAACACTGTAGTGTCATAACTAGCGGTGGAAAGCAGAGAGCATATGCAATCCGTCACAAAAATATGAAAAAAGCACCCGTTCACTTTAAGAATGTCTAGCTATAGACATCTTCATAAATCAAGGCTAATATTCGTTCCTCGTATTCAGCCTTGATACATGTAGTCAAGATTACTGATATCCACTACTAGCGCCCTCTATTTTGAAGAAAATTTGTAACACCGATTATGTCCCTTACACGTTGACATCGCTGACCAATCACAGCATCGGTAACATGTGACAATCTTGAAAGCAATATAAAAAATTAACCGCGGAAACCTTTTGTTTTTTACATATCGTGACAAACACGACACGTTTCCACGGACGCTGACGCTGCCATCTTTGTTTACAATAACAATGGAATCTATAAGGAGCGTTGCGATTCGTTGCAATCAGATCTCATCGCATCCAATGAAATTTAAGCATTTTGTGGCACGATTTCTTGACGACATGTATCAAGGCTGAATACGAGGAACGAATATTAGCCTTGATTTATGAAGATGAGCTAAAGATGAACAGATATTACTGTGATTTTAGTCTTTATTTCACTACCCCTAGTTCGTTTTGGCTAGGTATGGCCATTGCATTGGTTAATTTGCTATGTAAAATATATTTAAATATTAAGAGTTACATAATGTAATGCAATATATCTTTTTAAAATAATACAAAAACTAAAAACAATAATTGTATTATATTATGGTTTGTACATGCACTTCAAGAATGTATATGATGTCTTTTTTTAAATTTGTATTTTTTGTTAGTGTAACTGAAAGCACAATACTTAATAGCAAAAATAAAAGCAAATATGGAAGTCTGTATTTCGATCGTGATTTTAACCGTATATCTTAGACCCTGCAAATCATCACCGCCGACTGGATAGTTGACATCATCCCCTCGGGATCGACGTTCATCGTGAAGATCAACAACGCTGTGCAGACCGTGGAGCCCGGCAAGCCAGTCATCATCGAAAAGACCCTCACCTACGGCATGTAAGTGTCCAGTGGCAACGCGCACACACCGTTACATCATACACACTGGATTGTCGTCTGTCAGGAACGTGTATTGGGATATAATGTCCAGTTATAACACGCACACAACGTTACATCATACACACTGGATGTTCTTGTCAGAAACTCGTGTGCACACTGGTGGAATTTAATGCCCAGTTTCAAAATAAAAAAACCCCCAAAACCCAAATCCGCTACACTAAACACCCAGTTACATTTACACACTCAAAAAGAATGGCTTCGTATTATTTTGTGTTTCCTGTAGATTCACTAATGCATTGAATCATCCTACAAAATGCAGTTAAAATGGTTTGATATTATGGTTAAGTCATTTAGAATGCTTTTCCAATCTACAGTTTCACTGCATGGTTAACTCATTTTTTTATGTCATGCGCACAAATTAATTTATTAGTATTGTACCTCATATACCAGTTATAAGCTCTTTAAAAGTGTATATAAAAATGTTGATTTTGCAAGGTCTATTTTTATTGACATTTAAAAAAGCCCCTCCAACCCACCCATCAAACAAGAGTACGGTATGAACTCTAAATGAATGAATGAATGAATGTTTAACGACACCCCAGCACAAAAATACACATCGGCTATTGGGTGTCACAAATGGTAAGTATATAAAGATATTATTTAAATATATTTATGTAAAGAAAACGTTGATAATTGCGTCTAACTACTTACTGAAAAATGTCACAAATATTGTCATGAGCATTATAGAATTTAACCATTAACACTGTTTTGGTTTATTTCCATACAGTAAATCTGTTGCTCTGAAGATCTTTGTTGACCGATTCTTGTGGGTGGAGATGCCTCTGATTGGACTCCAAATAATGACAAACGGCGACTACATCAAGACTCATGTAAGCTTTTTTCTTCTTTTTTAAAAGTTTTGTTTTACTTAGACTTTTTCTCCAGGGAGAGATCTCTCAGTCAATAGAGCCCTCACCTGAGATCCTTGGATAAAAAATCGAATCCCCTTCGTGGAACTATTAGCTGGATTTTTGTTCTCGTCCCAACCAACACATCAAAGACTGTACTTTGTTCAGTACCGTCTGTGGCAAAATGCATACAAAATATTCCTTGCTGCCAATAGACAAATCTGAAATATACGGTGAGATGTGCCTATGTCCCACACCTGTGAACGAAAATGTATATTTTTTGTACTACTCTATATAAATAAAGATACAAATTTGACTTTTACCCTTCCCACACTAGAGACTGTGCCTCCCATCAGAAATCCCGCCCCCCCCACTCCCATATTCAGTCCCTTGAGCATGTAATATATATTTAAAATAATAATTGCTCGACACACTGATTTCAGAAATATATTCCTATTTTCGCAGGTGTCAACAATATTCAGAAGTAAGACATGCGGTCTATGCAGCAACTTCGATGGCCAATGGGTAGCCGAATATGAAGGACCAAAGGGCAACGTGTACACCGTTCCAACTCCGTTCGTTTCCAGCTACCTCATCCCGGAACCTCAGTGCCACCACGAGAAGATCCACCGCAAATTTGCCAACTCCTACCCCACCGGGCACGCTAGTGAGTATCGTCTCTTGTTTTGACTGGACATATTTTACACACTAGTAATTATCTTAATAAGTAAAACGCGCTAGTTGTACATTAAATATTTGTTTTCTATGTATGAAACTAATTTGAGTTAATAATACTAATATGTAATACTTCATTTATTCTTTGTATAATAGTACACATGGAGTCGTTATGTAAATTTGAATGTTTTGTGGAGATTTTGTTTTAGCTTACTGTCTTCTTTCCTTTCTTTCCTAAAAATGTCAACTCATTTCTTTCCGATATGGCATCTCCTCCTGCCTTTCAAACGATTTTGCTGTCTACCTCCACATGCCAGTTCTTGTCTCTCCAATCGTTACTGGTGCTCGTATCGCAGTCATCCGCGCCATACACCTGCCATTTTCTACCAGCTTTTGCTGTAGGCTTAGTGGGACCAGTAGCTAATTCTAATATTAAGATGTTCATATGTTAAAACCACGTACTGGCTACAGACAATCATTAGATGGTGCCACGAGTCAGACTAACTTTATTTGCAGCAAAAAACGAGAATGCCAGATGGGTGCATGGAAGTACACTGAGGCTGTACCGGTGGAGTTATAATTTGTTTTTTTCAGTATACTTCTGCGATATGCCCTTATACATGCCTCGCATACAGTGATATAATTTCTACTTCTGTTTCAGAAACCTGCGTCATTTCGCATACGACCCTGATCAAGACTCTTAAGAAAAGCAAGCAGATCTGCTTCTCCCTAGTCTCAGTTAAAGAATGCCCCGCCACGTGCAATGCCACGACCACCGCTGAGAGGAAAGTTGATATGTACTGCGTTACTATGGACACGCCCGAGGCCAAGAAGATTGAAACCGAGGTTACTCTAGGCAAAACAGAGATTCTGAAGGGAAAACCAAAGTCCAACACCCAGAAGGTGACAGAACCGACGAAATGTGTGCCGATAGAGTAAGTGACACGAACTTTACCTGACCCCACCATTCCCATGGACTACGAGTATTAATGTTGCATGTAAATGGACGCTGTCAACGATGTGTTTTATATGTGTTGGCTATAATGTGTGTTTTGTAAGTGTCTTTGTTTTTTGTGTTATATAATATAATACATAATGGACATGATAATCTATATTGTCTTAACATCATTTACATAACACGTAAAAAATGTTTTAGTTTTTTTAATATTCCACATATTAACATCTATCCTGGCATATCTCCTAATATTATTCCATTAGGACTACCAAAAACATATCAATTTGTAACATATTGTTTGTTCGGTGTATTGGTGTTAAAATGTGTTTTGTTATGTTGTTTAGACCGTCTTGTCTTGTCTCGTCTTGTGTTGTGCTGTTGCTTGTCGTGTTTGTAACAATAAAAATGCTAAAGCAAATTTCAAATGAAGACATATTTTGTTATCTTTCAATAACGTGCATGTTAATATTAGTTGCTTACAGGCTGACTCACACTGTTGGCCATTTCTCAGATCTCCTGGATACAAATTCAGAAATAACATTCACAGTAATACTATAAAAGTTTTCGCCAGAGTACACACTGTACACGTTTTCTGGTACTCCCATTCCCCTCCTAAAAGGGTTCATAACAAATGTTAACTTCGTTAAGAATATTTGAAATAAAATAAATGTGAATATATTAATTAGTTATTTTTCTTCATACCATTAATCTGGTAAATAAAGAGTATCAAAATGGACCAAAAATTTTCACACGACACTGATGATCTTAAGTGACACAAAACCTAATTTATGGAATTCAAACTGAATAATATAAAATATAAAATTAAATTAAATTAAAATTCGCGTTTCTTTTGTTGTTCAGTGTATTTGTTTCAAAAACATACCCAAGCATAAAGTCTTCCTCTTCATTGGTCACGTAATCTTACACACGTCTATATGACCTGGGCGATGAGTGGGTGGTGGGCGTGTGCTATAAAGCTTGCTCATGTGCACGTTAAACCCTATGACTTGACCTGACCTCACCTCACCTGTATAATAGTGGTGAAGAGGTGTCTAGAACAAGTATCTCCCATGGTAGCCAATACACTGTACAGTTAAAACATTGATCATCCACTGAAAACAGAATTACCACCATAATAATTAATTTTTGTTTGAATCACGCCAACACGGTTTATTGACATACTGACAATAATCGCAACTGAAGAGAGTTTATTAGTAGTCTGTGTATAATGATCACTACTGCTGTTTACGTTCATGGGAAGATGCGATCCCAGTTCTCAAGTTATTCCTTCCGACTCACAATATGTGATTTACTCTTTGGAAAGGAACCATTTATTTATGTAAGAATCACGCCAACACATTTTATTGAAATATTAACAATATGTCAATTTAACAGAGATTATTTGTGTTCTCTGCTATATGTTAATCACTACTGTGGGTTATTTTCACGGGAAGATGCGATCCCAGTTGTCCAGCAGCTCCTGTGCCTTCTGACTCACTATGCGTGATTTTTCAAGACTTGATGCCACGTTCATGTACGGGTTCGCTGGGTCCAGCAGATACGGAACAGTCCTATGTACAAAGAAAACCAAAACAAAATACTTCAAGGTTTTTATCATAAATAACAGTACTCATGGACATTTTAAAAATGCATTCACCACTGAAAAAGTTGAAGTTAACAATACGTGGAACAAAATACCTATACTTAACCATAAGCGTGTGAGACGGAGGTGGTGAGGATTCATCGGGGGTCTAGACTGCTTCCCGTACACGTTCGGGCAAAGCTTCCCCATCCACCCCAATGCAGGAACAATTATTCGCATTTGGAGACGTACACGTTCGGGCAAAGCTTCCCCATCCAACTCAATCCAGGAACAATTATTCGCATTTAGAGACGTACACGTTCGGGCAAAGCTTCCCCATTCCACCCACTGCAGGAGCAATTATTCGCATTTGGAGACGTACACGTTCGGGCAAAGCTTCCCCATCCAACCCAATGCAGGAACAATTATTCGCATTTGGAGACGTACACGTTCGGGCAAAGCTTCCCCAACCAACTCAATCCAGGAACAATCATTCGCATTTAGAGACGTACACGTTCGGGCAAAGCTTCCCCATCCAACCCACTGCAGAAGCAATTATTCGCATTTGGAGACGTACACGTTCGGGAAAAAAAACCCAATTGGCCAAAACTTGTTCACCATGTATTTCCATCATTTTAGTCACAATATTAGTTGTATCCATATTGGTTTTGAACCCTATATACCTACTTGGTAGTAATACAAATATGAATAAACGTTGTTGTCCAGATTCGGGCATTTTTGTTTAATCGGTCCGTGAAAGAAAAACAATCATCATGGTCGTACCCATCTTAGAATCAGTTGGGGGGGGGGGGGGGGGGGGTTAATGGTTGGGGGCAAAGTTTGGCAGGTCCTATCCCACTTCACGACTTGGACCCTTTGTTTACATTTTCAGCTATCGACGATCACCCTCTGTCAACAGAATCTATAACTACCAACATGAAATCTTTTTTTTTTTTAAATTACATTTCTGCACTACAAGGACCTTTTTTCTAGTATAGATTGTGGTAGGGTCAGAGTTTTAAATCTGTTTGCTCCCAACATAAAACGGGACAACTGACAAATTGTCAAAACAGAACGTGATGCACAACAAACGAAAACGAACAAAAGACTACACTGCAGACCTCGTCGTTCATAAAAAACAAAAAAAACTTCATTAATATATTACACACCTTTTACCAGACTTAAAAACCCAAACAACAACAAAAAACCCCCAACCCAAACAGATGCCAGAAATAAAGAAAAACTGTAAAAAGTAAATAATAATAAATAAGACCCCTATAAATGAACACGGGAATCGGCAATGTTGTGGACTGTTTAATTCTACATGACACTTTTTTTCGCTGCTGTCTATATTCAAATGGTTTCTACGGTACGTTGTTTTTGTGTTTTTTCGGGGGGGGGGGGGGGGGGGGGGGTTTCCGTGAACGTTTTCTTAATTGTAGGTGTTTCATTTCAACTTATTTTCGTGCTTATATCCAATTAAGGTTCAAGCACGCTGTCCTGGACACACACCTCAGCTATCTGGGCTGTCTGTTCAGGACAGTGGGTTAGTTGTCAGTTGGTTAGTGGTTAGTGGTTAGTGAGAAAGAGAAGAGGGTGTAGTGGCCTTACACCTATCTATTGAGCCCTTAAAACTAAATTCCCTGGAATATTTTTATTATTTAAGCATATAGAACAGAAAATCCAATTACGTTTGGTGCATATATGACGCCGCACTCCGCATTGGTTTCACTACGCTGGCTTATCCAGGTCAAAAACAAAGCCATGATTTTGAAAGTGGAACACTTTTGACGGGCTCGTACCGATCTCGGTTTTCATTGGCTTATCACAAGTATAGAATTCCCCAACAAGAGATCACGTGAGATTTCGCAATTTTTGAACAAATTTAACTGTCTTGATTGAGGGGTCGTCTCATATCTCCAAAACATATTTATATCCTTTCCAGCGGTCGGTGAGTGGGGGATTTGCCTTGAAATTTTGACAGTGGCTAGCTGTTGGCATACGCGTTACATGTAAGAGGGTGTTACCAATTACGTAACGCTCTAGGGGTAGCGGAAGATGGTACTGCGTTCGATTTACGTAACATTTTTCAAGACTATATGTTATTTTTATTCATTACTTAGACCTAAAAAGGTTTTTTTTGGAAATGCGCGGTCAGTCTAGGATCGATCCCCATTGGCGGGTATACAAAAAGACCATGGTATGTGATATCCTGTCTGTGGGATGGTACATATAAATAATCCCTTGCTAAAAAAAAATGTAGCGGGTTTCCAAGCCGCGTGTGCAGGGATTTCAGCGGGGTTGGGGTTATAGACTGTGTTAAGCGAAGTTTAGATGGGGCCATGCTCCCCCCCAAAATACATTTCAATTTTGTTTAAGCTTGGGCAAGTAAGGATTTTGACCTCCAATACCCTCCCCCTGCACATGCACCCGATTCCTCTCTAAGATTATATGTCAAAATTACCAAATGTTAGACATCCAACAGCAGATGGAAGGAAGGATAGGATATGTTTTATTTAACGACGCAATCATCACATTTTATTTACGGTTGTATGGGGTCGGATGATTATTAAATCAATATGCTTTATCTTTGATGTCGTTAAACAACCCCCCCCCCCCAACTTTACCCTTTCCAAACGAAATAATATTTATTTGAATTTGTCGATTTTAACACGTAAAATTAAGAAGTGAAAACGTTCATTGTCTACTTTAGTATATTTTATTTTTAAAATATATACATGATTAATGTGTTATTAGTATACAAACTAAAGTTTGAAAGTTCTACTGACACTTTATAAAAATATCAATTCTGAAATAGGAAGGTACGACTGTCGATAATACGTTGTCAAGAGCAAACCGGTTTTAACTACAGCGCAAGATTTCTCTTTTAATTTTTTGAGACGAACCCTACAATTTGAAATCGGCAAGCGCACGTGTTAACTGAAACTGACAACAGGCTGTCGTTTGTGCTTTGCCGAGCTATGGCGGCACAGGCGACGAATCAAGCGTATACGTTTGACGATATCCGTTCATAGCGAACACACACGACGTTTTTAAAAGTGCATTTGAGCTTGTATTTCACATTTGTACATGATGTTATAATATGGTAACCAGATAATGTAACTTTAAGAACTCGCTCTGGGTTGGAGCCGTGAACGTTTTCTTAATTGCAGCTGTTGAAATAATGCATACTTTTATTTTCATAAAAGGTCTGTAATGTGATTGTGACATAACCAACGGGAGATTAACGAAGTATTTCACAATGCGGCAACACTTAGTTAAACTGTAGTACACTAGCTTGTAATAATAGTCCATCTTAATTCATATCCGTCAATGGAAACCAAACTATATTATATTGTTCAATTTACATATATTTTATGGAGATAAATATTAAATTATTATTCGAAATGGTTAATAAATAAAATACCAAACTCGTTTTTGTGGAATGTCACCTTTGAGAAACAAACCTGATACCGGAAAGGTTCATTGTTTCGAAAAAATAATATCAAGCGAAACCTTGGTAATTATTATGTGAACTACACCCCGCATTGTTATGTTTTTAATATACTTACTGAACATTGGTATTAACTGGAGGATAACCAAGCAAAGTTCCGAAAACAACAGTGAACCTAGTAAAATGATAAAGATGCATCAGTTGAAACTGTCATATTCATTGTATTACATATGAATGGTTACAGTTTGTTTTATTTAACGACACCACTAGAGCACACTGATTTATTAATCATCGGCTATTCGATGTCAAACGTGGTAATTTTGATATATAGTGTTAGAGCGGAAACCCGCTACATTTTTCCATTAGTAGCCAGCGGTCGTTTATATGTACCATCCCACAGGCAAGACAACATACCACGGCCTTTGATATACCAGTCTCTGACCTAACTTCAAAATTTGTATTCCAAATTCCGCCCACTTCAAACTTACCCCCACCCCTTCCGCTCCTGGCCAGGTCTTAGTCACTGGCGATGTCAGAGGTCAAGCCCGAGTCAAGCGTGTTCGAAACCCCCGTGGTATATGGACACGTAAAAACAGTTCAAGCTCAAGTACTGGCTGGAACGAGAAATAGTCCAATATGCCCACCGACGGGGTGCATACGAATGGATGCATATACAATCCATCCGTAATTGCAGACTACTAGTAAATAGTAAAAGCGATTCAAATAATAATAAACAAATTCACACAATACACAAAACACATTAGCAACTAAGAAATCTAAGAAATTACAAAAGTATAAATAGTAAAGTAACAAAAGAGGACCATTACATACCAAGGACATGCGGCGTAACAGTATGTGGGGTCTATTATAATCGTACTGCTAGTTCTAGACCAAATAAGTATTTTGATTAACCTGTTTTCGGTTATAAAGTACAATATTAAATTTTGATAAACATACAGGTCTGTCTATGAAGGATTTCCACAAATTTAGTTTGCCATTTTGTCAGTAATAAACAAGCATTCTGAGAGTACTGCTAAAGTAATACAGGTCCCCTACCGTGTCCAACAAATTATTTTATCTCCTAAATTCAAGGTCCATACCTCT
Source organism: Gigantopelta aegis (assembly GCF_016097555.1). Classification (NCBI taxonomy): domain Eukaryota; kingdom Metazoa; phylum Mollusca; class Gastropoda; order Neomphalida; family Peltospiridae; genus Gigantopelta; species Gigantopelta aegis. The sequence continues at coordinate 21,586,679 of NC_054704.1, forward strand.
GTGAAAGTGGGTAAATTACCATGAAAGTTAAACTTGATTTGTAACAGTACATGCTAAAGCTATACAAAAAACGTCAGCTAAATATCTCAAAGCCTTCTGAAAATTAGTCCGAAAAACAAATTTTCATATCTTCTAAGTTCAAGGGCTATAACTCCGCCAAAAATGGGCAAATCAACATGAATGTCCAACTTGATCTATAACAGTGCACGATAATATATATTCAAACTTTCAGCTCAATATCACAAGATATTCTAAAAACCCATTCGGAAACCTATATGTGGGACAGACGAACAGTCAGTAGGATTGAGATGAAACCTGTAGTCCCCTCCTGTTGGACCGGTAGGGGACTACTATTTCATTAATTTGTAAAGACCACCTAATGTTAAATTTTAATTTTAATTTAAAAAAATTGATAAAAATTTAAAATTGTCTAAATATCTCTCTATTAGTTTGTAAAGACTGCCCCTAAGAATACTAATACTAAGTTTAAGAACCATTAAAAAAATACTCCTGAAGAAGATAGACTTTGCAATTGTCAATTTTAAAATTTCAAAAAATTAATACAAATACAAAATTTCCAAAATATCTTAGATTATGAAGGATGACCCAGAGGATCTTTGCACCAAGGTTCAGAACAAACCAATTAAACATGTAGGAGGAGATAGACTTTAAAGGAAAAGTTGGCTGACAGACGCGAACAAATAGATATCAGAAAACACTCCGCAGGAGTACGGAAACAAAAAGTATAAAAAAAACTTGCATTCTGTATATGTTATTTGTTACTTTTACACTCACGAGGAAGGTGGTTTCCCGTAATTTCTGTAGTCGTAGTTATCCGAGAAAGTTATCTTTAATGTTTCGCAGTTGGTCAGAATACGCAGACACTCCTTCAAGTGATCGTAGAAGTTAAAATCTACGTGGCAGGTCGCCAAGTGCTTGCGATTATGTTGCCTGTTGTTGTAGATCACCAACAGCTCGATGAAATATGATCGAAGTGGAATTTGCTCAACCTAGATTAAAATAAAAACCCCACATAACACACAAAAAAACACTAATAGCAAGCCAACAAAATAGTGATGGGAATCGTTTGGGATTTCATCATCGATCATTGGTTATAATCGGTTGGCAACAACCGATCAACTTTCGATTACACAATCGGCTAGAATTGTATGACCATAAGGCTTTGAATTATAAGGACCATGCACCTATTGTCGTGTGCACCCTGCAAATGGTTAATTTTACCTTTATTAACTATTTAATACCTTTCTTCTTTATGTACACATGGAAACAAACCCACAACCCAGCATATTTACATCAGTTTTATCACCTAAACATCCTCACTCAATCGATTATGAATGTTTTAGTTGAATGCTAAGTATTAGATTGTATTTTGATTCGGTAACTCATTACCTAACATTCTCGTTCAGTGCTCAGTGGAGGTTCCATGGATCTCAGGATCGACAATATCAACCAGTGTCCCACGACCAGTACTATTATGTCTATTGTAAAGTGCATATAAAAAATATCGCTACGTTTGCTGCATCCTCAACCAGTGTCCCACGACCAGTACTATTGTGTCTATGGTAAAGTGCATATAAAATATATCGCCACGTTTGCTGCATCCTCAACCAGTGTCCCACGACCAGTACTATTGTGTCTATGGTAAAGAGCATATAAAACATATCGCTACGTTTGCTGCATCCTCAACTGTCTGTCAAATATCGAATCCTGTCGATGTAAACGTCTTTTATTATAGTTCATGAAAACTATTTTCTATAAATAACGTGTTCTTCCAGAATATCAATGTTAGTATAGACAAAACCAACCTACCTTTACCCAAATCGTGATGAACCTGATTAGATTCCTCACAATCCACCTACCTTTACCCAAAACGTGATGAACCTGATTAGATTCCTCACAATCCACCTACCTTTACCCAAAACTTGATGAACCTGATTAGATTCTTCACAATCCACCTACCTTTACCCAAAACTTGATGAACCTGATTAGATTCCTCACAATCCACCTACCTTTACCCAAAACTTGATGAACCTGATTAGATTCCTCACAATCCACCTACCTTTACCCAAAACTTGATGAACCTGGTTAGATTCTTCACAATCCACCTACCTTTACCCAAAACTTGATGAACCTGATTAGATTCTTCACTTTGGCAGGCTGGGTGTTTTCGTTGACGAAATTCTTCTGTACTCGAGACAGACACGCAGAATAGTAACGTCGAAGATCTTCATCGCTCTGTTCCATTTCAGAATAGATATCTAACAAACTCTCTGTAAAACAATGCTATTTACTGTCACATGTCGTTAATTCGACTGTTGTTTATCTCGCAAATATAACAATTATTATATTTATCTCAAACTACCGATATCTCGATACTGTTTGTTTGGTCTCTTGGCATCGAGATAACGAAGTTTGAGTGTATTTGTGATTGTATTTCGTTTTCCCCCATGTTTGGTTATGGTATTGTGTTGTGTTTGCTGTCGTGTTGATGATAATGGAGGTACTATTGATGGTGCTGGTACTGGGATATATAAGAATGTCTTAGCAAGGTGTAGATTGATACAAGATAGGTGTTCCACGCCCATACACTATAACTGCTATGCCAAATCCAAGTCATTGCTAAAACATTATATGAATTAATGTGGGTCATACGCAGATGAAGACCTATTACTATGATTGCTTACTTGTAGTTGTAATGTCCAGGGAAGGCAACAAATCCATCTCACAGTCAAACGTGGTTCCATCATCATTGACAGTTTTGAGTATCAGTCCAAGAGAAAATTTAGTGGTGCGCATGACTTCAAGATCACTAATCCATGTAATGGACTGATCGTCAGCTAATCGTTCCATTAGCGTTTTCAAGGAACTCACTATGTTGGGCATCAACTGGCTTAACTCTTCTATGCTGGAAATACCGTTCAGGAAGATGATCAAATCAATGTCAGATTTTTCCTTCACAGCAGTTGATTTGCCGAGAGACCCACTCTGAAATAATTAATGTTAGGTTTCTTTCACAACCGTTGAAGAAAGCACCAATTGAGTTTTCTGGTATGTAAGAAATTGATTTAAAACTTTATCTTTCGGCTGACTTCCTTTGCGCCTAACTTCCTTCATCAAAATGCGCACCCATTCTGTTTGGCTTAATCCTACAGGGCATTCCAAATTCCATAGGACCATACCACCCTACGCCTGTTATCGACTCCGGTCGGACTGCTGGTGCTCCCTTGCACCTGCCAGTGCAGGCGGTCCCCCCTCCAACCCACCCCACTCCTTTCCTGTCCTGGACGGAGGAGCCAGCCGAGGCCGGCGCCTGTGCCCAGGACAGGCGTGTGCTACAACAGCTTGCTCTAAATGTGCACGTTAATTCTCTTGACTTGACAGTTGATTTAAAGGCCTCTGATGAGCTAGACGCCAAAGGACGCCGCTCAATGGAATTAGCACCACCGAAACTGATTGCTCTGTGACGTATAAGTTAACCTTAAATTTGTCTTAAACTTGCTTTTTATGATATGAAATAAATAAAATGGAATGTTATAATTGTGTCCGCGAAATATCGTTTAAAAAGTATGCAAATCACCATTGAATCACGTACCCTAAAATCTTGGAAATTAACGGATAGATTTTTTGGTCGTTGTTGAAATATTTAAAAGTACATGAAAGGCACTGTCCAATTTTAAATATTTTCAAACCCAAAACCACCTAGTAAGGGCACACATGATCTGCTTTGTTTTTATTGGTAACCCCCAATTTTTTTTATATCAAATAGTCTGTTATATGTAATACAATATAAAACATATTTTTATTTACGGTTATATGGCCTATGGTTGAGGCTCATACAAATAAAGAATAACTTCCACCTCTTCATGATTTACTCTTTTCCTACTAGCAGCAAGAGATATTTAAATTACACCATATGCGCTACATTTTCCATTATTAGCAATGGGGTTTTCATATGCACCATCCTACAGACAGAATAGCTCATACCACGGCCTTTGATATACCAATCGTGAGAAATAGCCCAATGAGTTCATCGACAGGAATCGATCCTAAAGCCGACCACGCAATAAAGGAGCGTTTTACCACTGGATTACGTCTTAATTTGATAGAAGCCATTTTGCAATTGTGTAGAATTGTTTACTATATAATATAATACATGAAGTCAAGTTTCAATTATTTTATCAGGTAGTATGCTTTATCGGATATCTGAAAACGTCCGAGTAAAATAAATATATTTAACTATAATTCTAATTGAAAAAAGTAGCAAACACATTCCAATTAAGTTCATTTTATTGTATGAATATTTTAATTTTGTGTTGTTAAAACCCTTGACAGGCGACTCCAGAGACTTCGTCAAGTTAATGTTTCACTGCTTTTGGTCTTAAACCATTCCAATGTAAACTTTAGTAGACCGTTTTTCACAGCCATTATACCATCTGATACGAAACATGTACGTTAGTTGCTAGAGATTCACATCTCCTACAAAGCTACTCACGACGCTCATGACTACTGTCAAGCCTGTAATATATAGACATGGTCTATTCACGAGATAATAGTCTTGTTTGATCAACTGGTTGACTATAACCCCCATGAACATATTCCTTAAAACTGAGACTCCTCAAAATAGGCATTTCGTTTGGAAAGACAGACAAAAAAGACAAAAAAAAAAAAAGACAAAAAAAGTAATGCAGGCAAGAGTTTACTCAGTGATACGTATTTCCATTATTGTATCACTGGCCAGAATATTTGAGTAAATATTGTCTCTATTTTAGCTTTCAATGTCAACAATTACACCATATTCAGTGATTTTCCGAACATGTTTCAGTACATCTTTACGGGGGGGGGGGGGGGGGGGGGGGGAGGGTGTTACCACCAGTCAACTGATTAACCAACGACAGTGTTATACTCAGATAGATCACCACCATGTTTTTTTTATGGGGTATCCGATTTTAAAAATTAACATTTGCAAAATACGCCCCCCCCCCCCTACAATGAGTCAAAATTGAAAAGGATACCTTTTACATATTTTTAGGAGGCCCTAGATTATGCAAATACAGCTAATACCTTTAGGATCTCCTTGATACTAATATACTTCCATGACAGAGTCTTCTTTAATTCAGTTTGAAGATTGTGGTACAGGTATTGTACAACCTTGTCGACAGTTCGGCTGCACATACATAGGTACTCCGTGTTTGGCTGCACCTTCTTGTCAATATACCGGTAAATGTTGTCGCTGGCTTCCTTATCACATAAAAAGTAGCTTTCCAATTTGGAAGGTTTCTGTCCCATTGTTTTTGATCTACAATGCCAAAGATAAATAGGTATGAATAAATTATTTTCATATAACTAGACATGTATAGAAAGAATTTTTTTTTTTTATTTAACGACGCACTCAACACATTTTATTTACGGTTATATGGCATCAGACATATGGTTAAGGACCATACATATTTTGAGAGGAAACCCGCTGTCGCCACTACATTGGCTACTATTTCCGATTAGCGCTTCCCACAGGCAGGATAGCACAAACCATGGCCTTTGTTGAACCAGTTATGGATCACTGGTTGGTGCAAGTGGTTTACACCTGCCCATTGAGCCTTGCGGAGCACTCTCTCAGGGTTTGGAGTCGGTATCTGGCTAAAAAATCCCATGCCTCGACTGGGATCCGAACCCAGTACCCACCAGCCTGTAGACCGATGGCCTAACCACGACGCCACCGAGGCCGGTAGACATGTACAGAATTTGGGGTCAAACTATACTGTTAAAAATAAGTAGGGGATATTCCATTTCAAATATCAATAATTATAGAATGAAATGAGATATGTAACTCAAAATAAGTGCACAATGTGCGTTAATGTTCCAACTCAAAGAACATGAAAACCCCCAGCACCGATTGTTTTGATCGCGAAGCAAGTGACGTGACGTTGCACGTGCGAAGAGGTGGTAAGTTTGAAATTGAACACTTAGTTTGTACTGCACGCTGTGTGCACACTATGGCAATATTCTTTCTTGTTTGTTACTGGAACACTAAATCATAACCTTGCTTGTCACATTCTTTACAACATTGTGTAACTTTCAACAATACGACCGATTTTACCCGTTACTAGTGCAAATATTTAAAACGTCAAATTGACAAGTACCACCCCTGTTGGCTATCTGTGTCTCCTCCGGACCTACATTACTATCCTGGCTATAATATTTCATGCCAATCCCTTGACACACGAGTACTTGTGTTTTACCATTAATCAATATTGCAATAACAATTAATACACCTATGTTATATTGTGTTTTATTACCCATATGGGCTCAAATATACGGGGTAATATTTTTTCGATCTCTGCACAGTGTGCAGATTGCTTCTACAGACACTGATTGGCTGGCTTTAAAAAGACAACATTTGATTGGCAATTACATACTGCCGGGACCACTTTTTGTTCATTCATGATTCCATTCATCGGTCAAACTATTACTACGAACTTCAAATATTTTTCTACGATACGAACATTTACGGAATTAAAAATCTAAATATATGTACAAATGTTTAAAAATGTTTTTATTTTATTATTTTGACTGGGGTTTTTTGGAACTATTCTTTGGTGGATACTGTTGGGTGTGCACCGGTAACGGCGCGTATGAATATATTGTTATGGCTGGTAGAGCTTGTTAGTTGTTACAGCAGCGACAACGTAAATATACTTTTAAAATCGTTAAAGATTGACAATGGATAATAACGAGAATAACCAACTCACTACGAGGAATTACGGATTATCTGTCCCTCGTGAATTAATGCTGTAAAACCCTCGCCAGAGGCTCGGGTTTACAACATTAATTCACTCGGGACAGATAATCCGTAATTCCGCGTAGCTCGTTAGTTATTCTCTAAATATTTGAATATCCCCTACTTATTTTGAACATTATATAGCGAGAGTTAAAAAAGTTAGTTTATTTTGTTTAACGACACCAACTAGAGAAAATTGATTTATTAATCATCAGCTATTGGATGTCAAGCATTTGGTATTTTTTATATATAGCTCGCTCTCTCTCTCTCTCTCTCTCTCTCTCTCTCTCTCTCTCTCTCTCTCTCTCTCTCTCTCTCTCTCTCTCTCTCTCTCTCTCTCTCTCTCTCTCTCTCTCTCTCTCTCTCTGTGTGTGTGTGTGTATGTGTGTAGACCCAATATAGAAGTGGAATCAATATCGCTAATTTTAAGGAATAAACAAAAAGGACTTGGTAAAAGTAATGGTTTTAGATGTCTGTAAAGTTTTATGTTAACGTACTTACTATTTTGAAATTAATTGTTAATGATGATCTTACGAACTTTAAGAAAAAACCTCACAAATCAATGACAAGCAGACGACAACACATCGAATCAACTTGAACCGTGCACGAGAAAACAAGCCTAACCTAATTTGAAGCCTAACGCAGTTAGAGATGTTAACGATACTGTTTGGTTAGCTCGGCAAGACTATACCGCAACAACCCAGAATATGATGCTTTTTCTAAGCACTGACGTCTAGGTTGTTTGGGGATACCGGCGGCAGGGGTCGCGTTAAGATGCGTCCCTGCGTCCCTGAACGTATGATAAGCAGACTTGGACGCCAGCTCATTACAAGAGATAATAAAACCGTCCCAGTTTATTTTTAAAGACGCATTCCAGGCGCATGTTTATTCTATTATTTCATCATCACCACGTCCTAAGTGCTCTGGACGCATGGGATCAGTCAGCCAAGTCAAACAATTCTCACTCATAATCCCGCCATGATCTCCGCTATCGTTCCCACTGTAAACCTATTGTCAAAAATGAGTGAAAATCACTTTCTTCTCCTGATCGTCTGGTGGAATTGTGGGAATGACAAGACGAGTCTATATTTTGAAAGGTATACAGGACGCTTCGGTTGATTACGGTATATTCTCTCAGGCCGAAACGCCATCGGAAATCCTCGTGTGGCCAATGTACGTCAAAATCAATCATTCCCAGTCTGGAGCTCCACGCGGTAAGACGTGTTTGTTTCGCTTGTGCACACTGCACGTGCTTTCGTGTGCTCGACTTGGGGGTCCTTCATTTCGTTGTTTTTGTCAGCGAAATGAAGTTTTCTACTGGGATGTATGCGGCCATTGGAACTGATTGAACGCTGGAACGCTTCTCGTTTCGACAGTCTGCACCACCAGGTTGGATTCTTTTTTAGCGAGATTCCTTGCCTCCACGTCATTTCTCCGTCTGACTGTCGACTTGTTTTTGTCGTGACTTGTATGACGGTCATTCTGCAGAACGCCACGGTTGTTCGCGTTTAGTCTCTACATGTCCGAGCCTGTCCTAGCAGCACTGGAAGATTGACCGCCCAACTCTAAGAAGAAATAGGAAGCGGGGTCGGCCCCTACTACTCTTTTTCTAGACTTTACCTTGCTTTATAGTGATACCATCTCGTATCCTCCGGAGTCGGGCCCATGACGACTGGACTATACCCTATTCTGATACTCTCTCTCGTTCAGACGGATCCGGCTTCTCAAGATCTGTATTTCAGCACAGCACAACACCTTCAACGTCTATCGACTGTCAATCTAGGGGTTTTCTTGACGGGATGCAACCCATCTCGTCCCTTTAAGCTGTGCACCCAAACGGCCTTAACGAGGCCACTCGCGTGAACATATCGATCGGACTTTAAACTTTTAGATCTGCGTTCAAAATTTTATGTCGAATTTACTTCTTTTTTTAAATATGATTAAATAGTCCGATCCTCTCTTCTTTCTCTTATTTAATTTTGGACTGTCCTTCTAAAATGCTCCAAATTATATAAATATTCGGCCGAGCAGTCAATTCTTTTTATTTTTGGCTTGTAATATTTTTCTTTTTTTTATGTATTTTAATAACTTTTTAACTAATTGCTATTTTCAAACTTCTGCCCATTCTCAACCCCCCCCCCCCCCCCCCCCCCCTCCTCCATCCCGAGTCAGGCCACCGATCTTATCGGAGGTCGGACTCGGGATGGGCGTGTTCGAAACCCTAGTGGTATATGGGCACGTTAAACTAGTTATCATCATCATCATCAAAATCAATAGGGTTTCCGAAAGCAGAACACTGGCTACGTTACTAACACTGGAGCCGTGTTAACAGTCGACGTACCTTACTATAGTGGAAAGATGAAATGTCACAATAACTTAATAATTGCGGCCACTATATCAGCAAACTACATCAATATATCACTATGCGTCTGAACATTGATATAGTTTAGGTATTGTGTGGATTTGTTTAATTATTTATTTAAACCATTGACACGACTATCTAAATTAAAGTCGACAAAATGACGTCATTATGCCGTAGATTGGCCACACTGATAATAGGAAATTCTCATAACTTCTGTCGAAACAGAACCGAGTGTAGCTATACAGTTTATTAACTTGTTTGAATATTCCTACATGCGGAGAGATTTTCCATTACAAACAAAACAATCTAAATTAGATATGCATTACTAATTGTTTATATTGATTACAAATAACTAAACTATAACAACATAATATCAATACGATAACCAAGAGAGTAACAAGCATCGCACAACTTGCCAGACATCAGACCTAGAAACAATCATTGACGCCGGTATTTGGTTGAACATTGAAATTTAACCAAACTTGATAATAATGGCCATTGGCGGTCAAAAGCTAGAGGCAGTGAGCCACTTACACTGACATATGGCACCCACGTGTTTAGGGTCTCCACGAGTACTCGAGTACTCTGGCACGGGTCGAGTCTAGCAAAGACTCGAGTCCATTCACAGGACTCGAGTACCCGTACAAGTGAGACAATGTAGAGCAACTAGTTCAGCAGTAACTAATCAACGATACAAGTTACACGATAATTATATGACTATTTGCTAGTTTCTTTTTTAATCTGGCCGTCCGTTCGTCCGTCACAATACTGAACGTATCAACGGGTTTCTAAATGCAATACAATGGCATGATTTGGCATTCATGTTCAGTGCTGGAATTAAGCTATATAATGCTATTTTACGTTATATTCCTTTGTCTCATTATCATCTAGTGTAAGCGTCAGGTACTCGGGTCCGGGTCGAGTTTGACCCTCGAGTACTCGAGTCCAATATATTGGACTCGTGGAGGCCCTACACGTGTTTGGAGTGTCCGTAGGCCCTATAGTGTGTACTATGTACTATGTACAGTCAACAGAAATATAGTGATGTAACACAACATGGGCGTACATGGGGGGGGGGGGGGGGGGGGGGTTCGATGGGTTCTACCGAACCCCACCTGAAATCGCTTTTTTTTATAATTTAATATATCTGACATTGATATCTGACATTATTATATTTACTCAACATAGAAATATATGCCCAATATCTCTGCAATCTATTTTGGAACCCCCCTTTTCAAAACTCAACATAGAAATATATGCCCAATATCTCTGCAATCTATTTTGGAACCCCCCCTTTTCAAAATCCTATGTACGCCCATGCACAAGGCTCAAAATAAGCGGTGTCGCATCGCAATTTGCGATAATTAGATAGGTCTACATGATCATGATTACATTATTTTTTTGTATCTCGTTTTTGAAGGACTAGTAATGCGCACTTTCCTAAGAAAGTTGCGGTTTTCTAGGTCAGAAGGCCTAACTGTGCTATTTGTGTAACGACTGCATTCAGCGATAAACAGTGACCCAGTTTCTCTATGCGTAAGGCCCAAACAAGCACGCGCCGCAGTTGCGTAACCAAAGCATTTCCCCGTGTCACCTGGCATGTTTTTTTTTGGAGAAAATTTATATGAAATATATTTCAGGCAGCCACTGTGTCAAAATAAAGGGAATTTGAAACTGAATAACATTCTAGTCCCCGTGACCTACTTTCCGAACTTTTTTTCTTCAAACATAAACATATCGTGTTTAGTACCAAAATAAAGGGTATAAAAATATGGACCCATGGATTTTGAGTATGGACTCATGGAAATGAGCCAATTCAGGAGCAAACGAGTCCACTGGAAAAAAAATGTACTCCTAGGAAAAAATCCATAATGCTACCCCTGATACCTATGGTTGATACACTGCTTATATTAGGCACAAGTTAAGGGCCGGTATAAAATTTTACCTTGCGTTTTCGAAAATTAAAAAACTATTTAGAGGTGGTGGCAGGTACTATAAAGGAGGTCACAGTCGTGGTTAAAGTATTCCAGATTGCATGTGCATCAGCCTTTACTCACAGCTTGTTTGGTCACCAGCAGAAAGCGTGTGGCAAATGCATAAAAAATCCAAAACTGCCATAAAACTATATGGTGCACGTGCAACTCCTTTTAAATACTATTAACACGTTGTACGTTTGATTAGGGTTGGGAGGGTATACCTTTCTTTGAATCTCGTTTCACATAACCATGCCACCAAGACGTAAATTGAGCATTATGGACTGTGGTCGAGCCCTGTCACGTCTGAATGATAACATATCCATGAGAGCGTTTTCATACCACTGGCACAGCAATTGAGCTACCCCATTCCAAAGGCAGTGTTCATGTGACCCGTAACTTCTTGTGACTAGTAATGACAGTATCGACAATGAGAATTCATTTGACGTGAAGGAACCCCGAACACGATAACGAAGAGGCTACGTCACACCGGTATTTACACGCCTTTATTTACACTAGAACAAAGCATGTCATAAATTTAAGTAAAGTTACGTCGTATAGATCAGCAAGTAACACACAGTATTTAGCCAACATGCAGTTAAGTGGTTAGGGCTCCACGAGAGCGTGGTGTACGTATGTTAACAAGTAACAGCCAAGTAAATGCTTACCAAATTGAACGTGTCAAATCCCACACTTCTATCGTCACGTGATGAACGTCGGCTTATCGAGAACGTAGTTTCGCTTTCCTAGAAAACAAAAGCGTGTCTTCTAGTGCTTGGCTCACACCTGTCGATTACCACATACTCGATGTTATTTAAATAAAAGGGACCATCCTGAATTTGCTGTCATTGTAACATCCTTTGCGATGACCCCTTTCACTTACTAAAATGACATATTAATGATATTTGGAATAATTTTGAACAAACAAAATGTGTAATTTTGACATATAGTCTTAGAGAGGAAACCCGCTGCATTTTTCCATTAGCAGCAAGGGATCTTTTATATCCACCATCCCACAGACATACCACGGCCTTCGATATACTAGTCGTGGTGTACTGGCTAGAGCGAGAAATAGCCCAATGGGCCCACTGACGGGGCGTGTTAACAATTTCAAGACATACGATTGGCTGCTCCTAGGTGATGACCAGGTCACCAGTGTCATACGTCCAATAAAAAACCCAAAACCAAACGCGATGGAAATCGATTACTCTGTGACGTATAGTTAACCTGACAATCATGTGTCTGTGACGCATAAGTCAGCTACAAATTCAACGGCTGTAAATAACTTTTAGTCGAAAAAGATGTTAAAATTTGCTTAAAACGTGTTTTTTTGAGGATATGTAAGAACTAGAGTAATGCATTCGTGTCCGTTAGATACCGTTTATCTCACAACTCGTTGTTTAAAAACGTATCAAACTCGCTTTCGCTCGTTAGATACGTTTTAAAACAACTCTTAGTTGAATTTAGACCCGTAATAACGCTGTATATGCATTGAGAGGAACGCAAATGTTTTATTACAAAATTAAGAAATAAAATAAAATTACGGCAATGAATTAGGACACAAACCTGGGGCTGGGTGCAGCGCCCTTCTATATATGGCTAGCTAGAACACTGTAATTCATTCAAGTGGTTTTATAGTAAACGTAAACAAGATATATGTCATTATGTGAATGTGTGGCTTCATCGCCTGGGTTATATTCATTTGATAATCCAGTCATTAATTTATGATCCCCTGTTTCTCAAAGCAAATGATAGTTCTACTATAAGAGTAGTATACAATGAGCGATCAGTTCTACTGACTGACCAGTACTGTTTCTAACTAAAGGCACTGTTACTGGAGTTGATGCTAAACATAACTAAGTTTAGTAATTATGAGTAATCATGAAAGTAATCGCTGATTACGATTACATTAGCAATGTAATCGATTACGATTGCGATTACCTAAAAATATGTAAACGATTACAATCAATTATGATTACTGATTACGATTACCCCATGTTTTTACACAGGTAATGCTAGGAAAACCACAGAGGCGGATCCGGGTGTGTGTGTATGTGCGTGTGTGAATAGGGTGGCTAGCCACCCCCTCCCTTCCTGGGCATGTTTGTTTTATGTTTATTCCAAACATATACTCTTACTTCAAAGTTTTGTTCAGAAGGATGCAAATAAAGCTATTCCGTTAGCGAAAATAATATGCATCGCCCTGTTGTCAGTCAGGTGTACCGAGTATGGCTTGCATCGATAAGGACAAAATTAAATCGTTTTCTATATATTTTGGTACGAATCAGGAAAAAAGCACAAATTTATCAACTTTATGGAATTATTAATTAGGAATTAGATCCTCGGAAATCAGTGAAATAAGGCTTTAAAATGTCCAGAATGCCGAAACCTCAGGGGGCTTTGCTCCCGGAACTTTCACCATGGCTCAGCCCCCGCTGGTTCACTCAATCCCAATCCAGCAACCCCATCTTATTATATTCTAGATCCGCCACTGAACCACGTACATTTTTGTCCACGAGTGGAAGGGGGGGGGGGGGGGGTGTATGTGCAGTGCCTGATATATCTGTTGTCTTTTGTCGCCTGCATAAAAACAGAAGAGTACAATCGGATCCAATTTTTAAATTTCAACTTTACATGTGTATAATTTCGGAGTAGTCCTAATGTCGAATGAAGTATTATTCCATTGCTTAACCGCGGTAAAGAATTTTGTTGGACAAAAACATGTACATAATCTGCCCTATGTCACATATGGTATGGATTTATTTCTGTAGTAAAGTTGGGGTAATTGTAACATCAAAATAGAGAGTAACATGTTTATGACGATTTCGCTTTTCTCAAAAAAGGTCTAAAGCCAGACTCTATGTACAGTAACTGACGAGACGTTCCATTGAGAGCACCACAAAGTGTACGAAGGACAGCTAATTTTATACTTCCAAGAGACTGGGCCTGTTGAAGGATATAGAGACTATTATACGAGCTTATATGTCGTGCTGATTTTACGAAACGAGCGTCAGGATAATTGTATTATTCGAGTGAGAGCGAGGGTAGGCTAATATATGCATCCTGACACGAGTTCCGTAAAATCTGTACAATCACAAGCGAGTGTAATAATTTCTTTATTATCCATATTATCATCTTTATGAATAGCATGTCAAAATGTTTCAAACGTAACTAGAAGGAGACCACGAAACGACGACGTTTTCCGAAATGACGTAATTTTGGTAACCGATTACACAGAGCTAAGACTGGGAAAGCCACATTATTACAAACGTATACAACTTGCTATAGTGATAAAGACATTTTGAAACCATGTGGTAATTTTATTTTATATCGCACATATGTGCGATCTGGACCGGAACTTCTAAATTTGGAATTCCCAATTTATGTTTACTGCAGTTAGCGAGTTTTATTTACTGACGTCATATATGATTTACAAATAACGTCACATCGTAGTTGAAACATTGCCGCAGAGTATGATTCTTAACGTCAAGTAAATCCATGAAAGGATTTTTGATCATAGATTTAACAAAGTGTTGTTATGACGTTAAATTAAAAACCATTTTTGTAAAACATAAAAGAAGGTATGTAATAAATACAGAACTTCACATACGTTGTTTTCGCTTCCTATTTATTGCACTTATTTATTTTGCGAAAGAACTAACCACACGATCGCTACGCGGTCTCGTGGTATATATTCTTGAGAAAAATAAACTCGTGCAATAAATAGGAAGCGAAAACAACGTATGTGAAGTTCTGTATATTTATGTTATGACGTCGCTTTAAAAAATTACGTCATTCGTTGTGCACGTGAAATAATGACACACGTGTGTCATACAGCTTATATTTCCCTGTGTATCTTGAACTATGTGGATAATAAATTTGGTTATTGACCCATTTGAGGCCGGTATCGAGTTGGTTGAGGCAGATATGGGATGAGTTTGAGGCCTCCACCATTCTACCACTTCATAAAGAATGTAGACATGACAATAAAGATTTTATTAATTTTAAGCCTAGACTCGTTAAACAAAAAGTAAGTGACATCTCAGCTAATCGGTTCAAATATAAAATATATTTAAAGAGTTGTCATCAATGCTGAATGAAGATTTTTATCCAGAATAAAACAAATTTATTTGAGTGTGAATTATTAAACACTTTATCAATATGTATCTGTTGATCAAACACCCAGAAGGTGACAGAACCGACGAAATGTCTGCCGGTAGAGTAAGTGACACAAACAGTACCTGACCCCACTATTGCCATGGACTACGAGTATTAATGCTACATGTACATGCAATCTAATTAAAATTAGCTCCACTGGTTAATTATTATTACCTGTGGATCTAACAGTACCCCGTTGGAGCTCATGTCCAGTTTACCTTTCATTCGACCAATCAAAACCTTACTTGCAAAATCATGCCAGTGATTTGAAAATAATTTGAAAACAATCGGGATTATACCGAGGGTATACGAAATGATTCGGGTGAATTACGATGTATGCCGGAAACTAATTTCAATATAAAACTTTATATAAAATTCGTTTCAAGACGAAAAACCCCCAACAACAAACCGTGATGGTATAGCCATAAAATCGAGTTATACTAGTATACAATCCAGAGTTTATTACTGCATCCCCCCCCCCCCCCCGTTTTTTAATGTTAAAATAAACCAACAAGTTTGCCTATTGCATAAATAGTATCGCTCGATATTTTTAGAATTTGTATGCTCCCGAATTACGCTATAAAAGGCGAAATGTAATTGGTCAATATTTAAATTGTTATTTATAGATGAAATGTCACACCTGGGAGTCCACGCAATGCTGTTAGATCTACTGGTAGACCCAGTAGAGCTATTTTTAGTCAGATTGATGTACATGAACGCTGTTGTTTATATATATTGGCTATAATATGTGTTTTGTAAGTGTCTTTGGTGTTTTGTGTTATTTTATATAATTCATAATGAACATGATACATTCCAATAATCTATATTGTCTAACATCATTTACATTACACGTAATGTTTTTAATGTTCCACATAATAACATCTATCCTGACATATCTCCTTATATGATTCAATTAGGACTACCAAAAACATATCAATTTGTAACATATTGTTTGTTCTGTATTCTGTATTTGTGTTTGTTGTGTTGTTTAGACCGTCTTGTGTTGTGTTGTGTTGTTGTGTTGTGTTGTGCTGTTGCTTGTCTGTAACAATAAAAACTATAAAGCAAATTTCAAATGAATACCCATTTTGTTATCTTTCCATACTACACGTGCATGCTAATTACTTACGGATTCATTTTAGGTGCCTACAGGCTGGTCGACGCTGTCGGCCATTTCTCACTTCTCCTGCATAAACATTCCAAAATGCCAAAAATTCCAAAACACATTTTATTGAAATATTGACAATATTACAAGTTAACAGATATTATTTGTATAGTCTGCTATATGTTAACCACCACAATATGTGATTTACCTTTTGAAAAGGAAACCATTTATTTCTGTAAGAATCACGCCAACACATTATATTGAAATATTGACAATATGTCAATTGAACAGAGATTATTAGTGCAGTCTACTATATTTTAACGACTACTGTGGACTATTTTCATGGGACTATGCGATCCCAATTGTCAAGTTATTCCTTCTGACTCACAATATGTGATTTACCTTTTGAAAAGGAAACCATTTATTTCTGTAAGAATCACGCCAACACATTATATTGAAATATTAACAATATGTCAATTTAACAGAGATTATTTGTGTTCTCTGCTATATGTTAACCACTACTGTGGGTTATTTTCACGAGAAGATGCGATCCCAGTTGTCCAGTAGCTCCTGTGCCTTCTGACTCACTATGCGTGATTTTTCAGGACTTGGTGCCACGTTCATGTACGGGTTCGCTGGGTCCAGCAGATACGGAACAGTCCTATGCACATAGAAAACCAAAACAAAATACTTCAAGGTTTATCAGTAACAGGACTCAACAAATTTTTAAAAATGCATTCAACACTGAAAAAGTTGAAGTTGATACGTGGAACAAAATACATATACTTAACCATAAACGTATGAGACGGGAGTGAGGGTAGGGTCAAGGGTCCCAACTGCTCACTCCTCCCACCAAATGCTGGAGCAAATCTTTGTAGTTGGAGATGACAGTACAGTACATGCCGTGGACTTTGATATACCAGTCAGGATAACTGGATGGAATGGGAAAATTGCCACATGGGTCCACTGATAGGAATAAAAAGAAAAAAAAAGAAATGTTTTATTTAACGACGCACTCAACACATTTTATTTACGGTTATATGGCGTCAGACATATGGTTAAGGATCACACAGATTTTGAGAGGAAACCCGCTGTCGCCACTTCATGGGCTACTCTTTCCGATTAGCAGCAAGGGATCTTTTATTTGCGCTTCCCACAGGCAGGATAGCACAAACCATGGCCTTTGTTGAACCAGTTATGGATCACTGGTCGGTGCAAGTGGTTTACACCTACCCATTGAGCCTTGCGGAGCACTCACTCAGGGTTTGGAGTCGGTATCTGGATTAAAAATCCCATGCCTCGACTGGGATCCGAACCCAGTACCTACCAGCCTGTTGACCGATGGCCTAACCACGACGCCACCGAGGCCGGTCTGATAGGAATAAAACCTTTTCACAATGTATTAATAAAAAAATGATTAGTGATTCGTTTGCAATCCAATATAGCTGTTTGATAGTAATGCAAATATGAATAAATGGTGTAATCGAAATTCGGGCAAAACACAGCCTGTCCCCCTCCCCCCTAAAAAGGGGGACACGCCTATGTGAAAAGCGAATCATCATGATCGTGGACTCATTTTTGGGTGATGAAGGCATGACCGGTTGGTGATTGGGTGGAAAACCATTCTGAAAAGGCTCCTATTGCACATGGTTTCGCAGGTCCCATCCCACTTCACGACTGGAGGCCTTTGTATTTTTAGAACTATCAACGATCACCTATTGACAGAATACTTACCAACATCAAATATTGGGTTTTCGAAAAGGGTGTTTCTGTACTACAAGGGCTTTTTTCCTAGTATCGCTTGGGGTTGGGTTAGAGTGGCAAAACATAATGTATCTTCGTAAGCCTATCTGCTCTCCACAACATAAAACGAGGTAACTGACAAATTGTAAAAACAGAACTTGATGCACAACAAACAAAAAGGGACGGGATTTAGCTCAGCCGGGTTGAGCGCTCGCCTGAGGTGCTTGTGTCGCACGATCGAACCACCTTGGTGGATCCATTCAGCTGATTGTTTTTTTTCTCGTTTTAACTAGTGCACCACAGCTGGTTAAAAGCCGTGGTATGTGCTTTCCTGTCTGTGGGAAAGTGCATATAAAAGACCCCATGCTGCTAATGGAAAAATGTAGCGGGTTTCCTTTGATGACTACAAGCCAGTATTACCAAATGTTTCACATCCAATAGCCGATGATTAATTAATCAATGTGCTCTAGTGGTGTCGTTGAACAAAACAAACTTTAATCTTAACACAAAATAACTCTGGCTCACCATCACTCCACTGAGATTAGCTCCTGGCATCATGTGAACATATATGGTATCAATAAGGTAATATCTCAAATAACTCCCCATAATCTAAGTTAGGGGAGAAATTAATCACTCTCCTCAAGGTTTTGTTAGAGTTTTTTTTTACGGCAAGGTCTGACACTCATCTGATGATGCGCCACAACTGGCCGAAGGCCGTGGTATGTGTTTTCCTGTCTATGGGAAAGTGCATATAAAAGATCCCTTGCTGCATTAGAAAAAATGTAGAGGGTTTCCTCTGATGACTACGAGTCAGAATTACCAAATGTTTGACATCCAATAGCCGATGATTAATTAATCGATGTGCTCTAGAGGTGTCGTTAAATTCTTCTTTTTTTTTATCCAAAGTTGACTTAAGGATTGGAATGTTTGTTTACCGACCTTTGAGCATGTTAACATACGGTTATTTCGACACGTGGTCGACAGAACGAAAGAGATCCCGGCACCCTATCGTCACATAGGCTACACGCAGCAAGGAGCTTTTATACGCATTTTCCTATAGGCAGGACAGTACATACCACGAACTTTAATATACCACTGATTGGGACGGAAAAAATACAATTCCATTAAGGGCAAATCGATCCTAAAACCCATCGCACCTGATGCGAGCACTCTACCACTGAGCCACACCCCAACCCTGTCTTTTTGGAAATACTTTAATGGACCCGTGGGACGCGACCGGAGATTATATGAACTAACCAAGCCCTAGCGGGCGATACTAAACTTTATTATCAGAATATAACTAGTGTACGTCTCACCAGATTCGTATCAGGTGTAGTAGTTTAATTGTACTTGTTAACAGTAAACTAAATAAGACAATTTTGATTGGTTGGACAAACTACTAGCCAAACGGAACTATTATAAAAAAAATATAACGACATCACTAGAGCACATTGATTTATTAATCATCGGCTATTGGATGTCAAACATTTGGTAATTTTGATATATATAGTCTCAGAAAGGAAACCCACTACATTTTTTCCATCAGTAGTAAGGGATCTTTTATATGCACTATCTCATACACAGGGTAGCACATACCACGGCCTTTGATATATCAGTCGTGGTACACTGGCTGGAGCGAGAAATAGCCAAATGGGCCCACCGAGGGGGATCGATCCCAGACCGACCGCGTATCAAGCTATCGCTTTACCTCTGGACTACGTCCCGCCCCTTCAAACAGGACTTAAAAGTTTTCATTCGGGTAAGAAATTATAACTTTAATAATACATTACACATCGTTTACCAGACTTGGAGTTGACATAAACCTGATGCCAGAAAAACTTTAAAATGTAAATAACAATGAATACATCGTACCTTTTTTCCTAAAAGAATGTAATGTGATTCTGACGTAACTAACGGGAGATTAACAAACTATTTCACAATGCGGCGACACTTAGTTAAACTGTAGTGCACTAACTTGTAATAATAGTCCATCTTAGTCCACATCCAGCACATCATACCAAACTACATGCATATACATGCAAATTGTTCAATTTAGATATATTTTATGGGTATAGATATATTATTATTTGAAGATGGTCAATAAATAAAATACCAAACTCGTTTTTGTAGAATATCTATTTTACGAAACTCTTGAACGTCCCATGGTATCTGACTTAAGTTTGTTCACATACTGTTAGGTTTTAATATACTTACTGAACATTGGTATTAGCTGGAGAATAACCAAGCAAAGTTCCGAAAACACCAATTAACCTAGTAAAATGATAAAGATGCATTAATTGAACTGAAACTGTATGTTCATTGTATTACATAATATGAATGCTTGAATAAACACACCATTGGTAATTACAAACCACCAGTAAATATTAAAAACGATTCATTATGTTTAGAAAACACAATCTTAATAAAAGTACAAAACATTTATCAGGGATTCAAGCCCGTAGGAACGATGTCTGGAGTGGGGGAGGGGACACTAAAAGTTTGTTTTGTTTAACGACACCACGAGAGCACATTGATGTATTAATCATAGTCTATTGGATGTCAAACATTTGGTATTTTTGACATAGTTATAGAGGGGAAACCCGCTACATTGTTCCATTAGTTGCAAGGGATCTTTTATATGCACCATCCCACAGACAGGATAGCACATGCCACGGCCTTTGATATACCAGTCATGGTGCACTGGCTGGAGGAAGGGGACACAACCTCGTGTGTGTGTGTGGGTGGGTGGGGGGGGGGACACAAGACAAATTTTTATTTTTATTTATAGAGGGGGAAAAACAAAAATCCCACCCAAGTGGGGGGTGGGGGAGGGGTTGGGCCACCCCATGTCCCCGGTTCCTACGTACCTGGGATACAAAGAAGATGCTATAATAGGTAGCACATTTACCGAGGACAGAAGTGTATACCTGGGGTCTATTATAAACGTACCGCTAGTTCTAGACTAAACATACCCTTTAATTGTCATTAATGACACCTGTTTTCAGTTATAAATTACACTATTAAAGTTCGATAAACATACAGGTCTGTCTATGAGGGCCTTCAACAAAAGCTATAAAAACTAGCATCCTGTATATGTTATTTGCTACTTTTACACTCACGAGAAAGGTGGTTTCCCGTAATTACTGTAGTCGTAGTTATCCGAGAAAGTTATCTTTAATGTCTCGCAGTTGGTCAGGATACGCAGACACTCCTTCAAGTGATCGTAGATTTTAAAATCTACGTGGCAGGTCAGCAAGTGCTTGCGATTATGTTGCCTGTTGTTGTAGATCACCAATAGCTCGACGAAATACGATCGGAGCGGAACTTGCTCAACCTAAAAAACAAAACAACCAACAACAAAAAAACAACAACAATAACAAAAAGCACACCAGGTAACAAAAACAAAAACACACAAAACAAGCAAACACATAAAACAAGCAAACAGACAACAATAATATTATATTTTGATTATTTGCAGCACATATATTTTTGGTGGATGGAGAACAACGGGGAAAGGGCACATTACATGGACTAACTCGTCAAAAGGGCATCCCAATGGAAACAAAAATTAAATAGAACAAAATGGGGCATTTGAATATTTTTGAACCTGGATATTTCTTCAGCTGAATATAGTGAAATTGAAAGATCTCCAACTCGTTAAAAAAAGGTTGAAATCCTCCCCTAAATATGCTGATTACTAGGTATTTTATTGTATTCTAATTAAGTAACTCACTGACTAACAATATATAGTCCGTCCCATACTCCTACAAAACTTTGTATATTTTTGTGTAAATAATGTCAGTTTTGTTTGACGTAAGAAGGCAAGTAAAAATATTTGGGAAATAAAACAAAGTCCAATTGAGAAAACAATCGACTCAGATAAGTTGTAGTAAATTCCATAGCATGCAAAAAGGCGTTCCCCGTGGGACGGACTATAATGCAGTAGTAGAGTACTCGGCTGAGGTTACCATGGGTCACAAGATAGATCGCCCTTGGTGTTTTCCAGTTCCAACCAGTGTTCCGCGACGAGTACTATTGTGTCTATATGGTAAAGTGCATATAGAATATATATTGCAACGTTTTTGGTACGAGTTGCCTATATGGCACGGCGAATCTTTTGCTGCCTCCCATCTCCCCCCCCCCCCTCTCTCTCTCTCTCTCTCTCTCTCTCTCCCTCTCTCTCTCTCTCTCTCTCTCTCTCTCTCTCTCTCTCTCTCTCTCTCTCTCTCTCTCTCTCTCTCTCTCTCTCTCTCTCTCTCTCTGTCTCGAAATTAGTACATGCTAGACATCATGTCGACGTAGTTGGCCGGGAGTGGATTGCTAAATATCTAATCCAGTAATGAGTTCTTCTTTGTTAAATATTGTGAAAATTAGTTTCTGTAAATCATGCGTTCTTGTCAGTTTCTCCAGAATGTCAGTGTTAGCATAACCAAAACCCACCTACCTTTATCAAAAAACTTGATAAAACTAATTACATTCATCACAATCCACCTACCTTTACCCAAAACTTGATGAACCTGGTTAGATTCTTCACAATCCACCTACCTTTACCTAAAACTTGATGAACCTGATTAGATTCTTCACAGTCCACCTACCTTTACCTAAGACTTGATGAACCTGATTAGATTCTTCACAGTCCACCTACCTTTACCTAAGACTTGATGAACCTGATTAGATTCTTCACAATCCACCTACCTTTACCTAAGACTTGATGAACCTGATTAGATTCTTCACAATCCACCTACCTTTACCTAAGACTTGATGAACCTGATTAGATTCTTCACACTCCACCTACCTTTACCCAAGACTTGATGAACCTGATTAGATTCTTCACACTCCACCTACCTTTACCCAAGACTTGATGAACCTGATTAGATTCTTCACACTCCACCTACCTTTACCCAAAACTTGATGAACCTGATTAGATTCTTCACACTCCACCTACCTTTACCCAAAACTTGATGAACCTGATTAGATTCTTCACACTCCACCTACCTTTACCCAAAACTTGATGAACCTGATTAGATTCTTCACACTCCACCTACCTTTACCCAAAACTTGATGAACCTGGTTAGATTCTTCACACTCCACCTACCTTTACCTAAAACTTGATGAACCTGGTTAGATTCTTCACACTCCACCTACCTTTACCTAAAACTTGATGAACCTGGTTAGATTCTTCACACTCCACCTACCTTTACCCAAAATTTGATGAACCTGGTTAGATTCCCCACAATCCACCTACCTTTACCCAAAACTTGATGAACCTGATTAGATTCTTCACAATCCACCTACCTTTACCCAAAACTTGATGAACCTAATTAGATTCTTCACACTCCACCTACCTAAAACTTGATGAACCTAATTAGATTCTTCACACTCCACCTACCTTTACCCAAAACTTGATGAACCTGATTAGATTCCTCACAATCCACCTACCTTTACCCAAAACTTGATGAACCTGATTAGATTCCTCACAATGCACCCACCTTTACCCAAATCTTGATGAACCTGATTAGATTCCTCACAATCCACCTACCTTTACCCAAAACTTGATGAACCTGATTAGATTCCTCACAATCCACCTACCTTTACCCAAAACTTGATGAACCTGATTAGATTCTTCACAATCCACCTACCTTTACCCAAAACTTGATGAACCTGATTAGATTCTTCACTTTGGCAGGCTGGGTGTTATCGTTGACGAACTTCTTCTGTACTCGAGACAAACACGCAGAATAGTAACGTCGAAGATCTTCATCGCTCTGTTCCATTTCAGAATAGATATCTAACAAACTCTCTGTAAAACACAATGATATATACAGTCAAACATCGTTATCTCGACCTTTGTTATCTCGCAAGTCCCGGATATTTCGAGGTCGAGAATTTGTGTCGGGACTCTTCAGCATCAAGATGGTAATTTTTTAAATTAACTTTTGTCAGTGCATATACACTGTGTGTGGTAATGGTGATGACGGTAGTTTGGCAGTTCGTATTGTTGTTGTTGTGTTGGTGGTAGTGGCCATACTATTGATGACACTGAAGGTTTGTTTGTGTCATTATGTAAAGCCTACCGCACAACAGGCACTAACCAGCGGAGCAAAAGTTACTTGAGACGTTTTGCTCAGCTCATTGTATTTGATATTTTTGAGTGATGTCAGAGTAGTGATGTAGTCGTAAGCAAACTAGCTCAGCACTTAGCCCACCGTGTGCAATGAAATAGCTATGAGCCAACAGCTAAGCAAAAGGTCACAAGTAATGTTTTTCTCAGCTGATAGCTCTCTTGTGCAATTGGTACTTAATAACTGCTATGCCAAAATCAAAAGTATAATATTATAGCATATATGAAGACTTGGTCAGCTGCACAACAAATACAGATCATATCGTAAATGCAGATCTATCTATGCAACTGAACAAAGGCCATGGTATAGCTTTCCTGTCTGCGGGAAAGCGCATATAAAAGACCCATTGCTGCATTGGAAACAAATGTAGCGGGTTTCCTCTGATGATTACAAGTCAGAATTACCAAATGTTTGGCATCCAATAGCCGATGATTAATTAATCAATGTGCTCCTGTGGTGTCGTTAAACAAAACAAACTAATCTATCGATGTGATTGCTTACTTGAAGCAGTGATGTCCAAGGCAGGGAGCAAGTCCATCTCGCAGTCAAACTTGGTTCCATCGTCATTGACAGTGTGGAGTACAAGTCCAAGAGAGAAATTAGTGGTGCGCGTGATTTCAAGGCCACTAGCCCATCTCATGGACCGATCATGAACTAGCCGTTCCATCAGTTTTTTCAAGGAACTCAGAATTTTGGGCATCAACTGGCTTAATTCCTTTACGCTGGAAATACCATTCAGGAAGATGATCAAATCAATGTCAGATTTTTCCTTCACAGCAGTTGATTTTCCGAGAGACCCACTCTGAAAGAATCAATTTTCAAGTTCTTAGAAACCCGATGGAGACAATACCTATAATCAAAACCCAAATTTTAACAGATTGTTTAAACACGTTTAGAAATCATCTTCTCTCGTTAATACGTTTGGGAACAAGTCGTCTTAAAATAACGGCCACTTAGATAAAAGTCTGACAATTACTTCCAACATAACTCAACGAGACACACATCAGGCCCGTAGGAATGACTTTGGGAGTGTGTGTGTGGGCACTGACGGATCGGGTACAAACTCTATATCAGATGTTGGTTACATTGGCAAACACTAATATGTAAAAAAAGGCACGTGCCCCCCCCCCCCCCCCCCCCCCCCGTTCCTACGGGCCTGCATATTATACAGACATTCTTACACACCCGTTGGTGAGAACACCATTGGATATCCGACGTCATTAACTAGTTATTATCTTTATCCTGCAGACCATAAAAAGTAAGGGCAAAAGCTAATATTTCTGTTATTTCAGCCACATTGTACGATGACCTAGAGGTCAAATGAGCGATTTTGTAATGTAGCTATGCGTATGACGTCACATGAATGACGTCAAAAGTCATACCCTGCTAGTAGCAGGATATGACTTTGCTTTATCCATCAGCATATTCTGTCAATAGAAACGGTGGTTGCAGGATAAAAACGAATCAACGATAGAGTCATGGGGATATATCGCTATGACTCACTGTCAGCTGCTTTGTCTACATACAAGAACTGATCTAGAACTCGATATATGGTTCCAACTCCGTTTGTAGGAGGAATATCTCTTTTATAGCACACGTCAGTACGGGAACCAAAACCTTTCTAAAGCTTCTTTAAATAAAGGGACATCTGAATGCACATAAGGATGTGCATAGAATGCTATTTCAGAGTTACTATATTTTACAGAAATATTGCTCAAATTTGCAGGGAGAAGTACCCTTTAAAAGGCGTTATTAACTTATTAATCGAACAAATTTTAAAGAGGCCAACCCTGTTTTTGAAACACTATGGTGTATTTTTCTCTATTGAAGCACTTCTCTATATTTAAGGGTATTTCTCCGTTTCAACGTCGTAGACTCTCATTTTACTCTGTTGTAACTTTATCCAAATGTGTTACCAGTTTGCAAATTAATCCAACTTAGTGTCCATTTCCACGGGTTAAAACTAGGGTCTGCGACTTTAATACCTTTAGGATCTCCTTGACATTGATCTGTTTGAGCTGTGAGGAACCCAGCGTCCAGGACAGAGCGTTCTTCAGTTCATCTGCCAGATTGGTGTACAGGTATTGTACAACCTTATCGACGGTTTGGCTGCACATGCACAGGTAGAAGCTGTCCGGCTGCACCTTTCTGTCAATATACTGGTAAATGTTTTCTCTGCCTTCCCTATCAGATAAAAAGTAGTTTTCGAACTTGGAGCGTCCCTGTCCCATTGTTGATTTTAATCTATAATGATAAAAAGGTATAAGCAAATTATTTTCAAATATGTAAACATTAATAGAGTTTTTGGAAGGTAGAGCAGAAATCCACATGCGTAAGGAAGTATGATACATTTGTTTTTAATTTTTAATTTTATTTTAGAACCCTTTTTGATAGTTACTTCCTTTTGTCATGGTAATGTGAACTTAGGTATCCTCCAAAATAGATGGTAACTTTAACTATAAATAGGGAATAACAATGGAAAGAATGTGTGGAGCTGTGGTAAACATAAACGACAATTGCACCGAACTGTTAACACAAAACGAAAAGCATGTGTATACTAGTAATAAACTTGAAAACATTATCACAGATGCTTATAAAAGAAATTTATAATTTTACGATATACTGGAGAATGTATTACATCGTTTTATTTTAACGTACAAAAGCATACCTATTTTTGTTCACGTAGTTAACTTCCTAAGACCAATTTAACTTTAGTGAGAGGTAATAGCCTATAAAATACAGGTGATTTTTATTCAGATACCTACGTAAATCCCCGATGTCTGTTGGCATCAGTTGATATCAGCTTGTATTGCTCGCTAGTCAGGATCTACTTCTTTGATATATTGATATTTATTAAATTGGTACATTGTACCATATCATTGATTTTATACTAATGTTGTTTACTAAGGCCACTATTCCACTGCATCCACACAGACACACACAGGCATTTGTGTTTTAAAAACACAAAAATTATAATCCAGTTTTTAGACAATATAAGTTAACTCAACATTATTTGTAGTACTATGGATTGTTGGATTCAATACCAAAATTAAATGTAAATTTA
Organism: Gigantopelta aegis; assembly: GCF_016097555.1. Classification (NCBI taxonomy): domain Eukaryota; kingdom Metazoa; phylum Mollusca; class Gastropoda; order Neomphalida; family Peltospiridae; genus Gigantopelta; species Gigantopelta aegis. The sequence continues at coordinate 21,614,002 of NC_054704.1, forward strand.
TTTTAAAAACAAAACAAAAACACGACAAAGAAACAGATATGTTTTATAAATTGGCCCTTATGAAAGCATTAACTGATGTTTGCTGTTAATAAATTATATATACATATATGTAGATGGAAAAAGGTATTACTAATTTTTAAATTTTATAAACCAATAGAATTACATTGATTTTATTTACATTATAGTATTTGCATACATATACATTATGTACTATTATGTTTTAACGATCGTCTATATATCCCTTACTACATATATTTAATATTTTTATTTCTATGTTTATTCGATTATACATTCACATATATATATATATATATATATATATATATATATATATATATATATATATATATATATATATATATATTATGTGAATGTATAATCGAATAAACATAGAAATAAAAACATTAAAAAGGGTTAAAGACAGAAGGTATTTCATTGGCTACCTCATCATTACAACAGAATCAAGTTACAATATAATTAAATATACTTAATTCCTTCTGCCATGGCATTTTTACATTGATGAGTAACTCACTACCTTTTGACATCTTTGAAACTTCAATCTGGCGGAATACTCTACAACACCACTATCATTATAACATGTAACAGTCTACCCTGACACCTGTAGTTCAAATCTGATGAAAATATAACTTATTTCCTTTTGCCGTGTGGTGGTGGGATTAGATGGGGTGGGGTGTTATGAGGGTAGCGTGGGATGGGATGGCGTGGTGCTGTCTCTGACAAAGCCCGTGTTGACAGGAGTCCCAGCACGTTACAAGTTTCAGATTCTTCCGAGTAAATTATGTGAACATACTGAAACAAAGTAAAACCTTTACATGTGAATAATTAGGTACACATTGCATAAATACGAAAAAAAGAGAAGAAATATAATATATTTTGATTTTTGAAAAATAACAGATCCCCTGTTTAACGATATATCACACAGGGAAGAGTGAAACAGATTATGGATATTACGGAAAAAATTAAGACAATTAATTTTTGTTAATAATAATGACTTGCTCTAAGCGCATAAAAAATAGTAGGCAATGTAAAGAGTTTGATGTGTCACCTACATTTCACGGTGCCCGATGGCGTAAAGACGTAAGAATAGTCATTGTGCATCAAGAGAAGCAGCATGCTGACCGTTTCTAATAATAGTTGGAGCAGATATCTGACGTAACATAAAGCGGATGTGACGTAATTCGTGGTCTACCTGGCCAAGGATATGTCCTAAGGTGGTAAATTGTCAGTCGATAGCATCTCATTACCCCTGCAACAACCATTATAGACAGTGATTCCACTATGATGTATATCAATAGCATGCTTAAGTTAAAATTAAAATGTGTTTTGTTTAACGACACCACTAGAACACATTGATTTATTTATCATCGGCTATTGGATGTCAAACATTTGATACTTTCTTACATATAGTCTTAGAGAGGAAACCCGCTAAATTTTTTTCATTAGTAGTAAGGGATCTTGTATATGCACCATCACACAGACAAGATAGCACATAATGCGGCCTTTGGTATACCAGTTGTGGTGCACTGGCTGGAATGAGAAATAGCACAAATAGGCCCACTGACGAGGATCAACCCTAGACTGACCGCGCACTGGGCTAAAAATGCCATGGCATTGTTACTGTAGGTCTAAGATGATATTTTCTGTAGTTTTCATTGTTGTTAGTACACTCTGCTGTGGATGTCAATGGTTATATGCAAAACAGTGACCCACGACACCAACAAAGCCAACAAGTGTATGTCATTACAGCAATTAAAAAAACAAACAAAAACAAACAAAATACAGACGACTTCACATCACCTATTATTTAGATTTTATATTTTAGAAATGTTAAGTTTCTATTTTTGTTCAGTATATTATGTGTAGAATCGATGAAGGTTAAATTTTTTATGTTACAAACAAATGTAAAATGATGAAATATGACATATATAACTTTGATATTACAACCTGAATGAAAACACTTTGCCAGAGAGACTCCTAAGTTGCTGTCATTTCTGTTTAACTGTAACAGAACCTTTTTATCGATTAAAATTACGTATTATTTAAATACATTTTCTTGTTTCATTTACCACTATAGATCTGTATATTCAATGTTTTTCTAGTCGTTCTAATGTTTGTAGTAAACCAAACTGGAATTTATATCCTAATAATTTCGTACGTATTTACACGAGTTAACGATTTTCAGCTACTACAAACAATACAGCGAAAACCAATAAACTGACAATATAGACACTGATATTCTAAACAATAAAATATATTTAGTATGCAATTTTAATAATTAAAAATGCTCTATTAAAGGGACATTCCTGAGTTTGCTGCAATTGTTAAGATGTTATCGACTAACAGAGACTTTTTAACGATTGTAATTACATATTAAATATTTGTTTTGCATTAAATATTAGTGGCTGTATATTAAACATGTTTCTGATCGTTGTAATATTTGTATTAGGTTAAATTTAATTTTATTTCCTAAAATATATTTTTTCGTACGTACGAAATTATATGAAGACAAAATCCAGTTTCGGCTTCTTACAAATATTAAGACGACCAGAAACACATTGAATATACAGACACTGATATTCTAAACAAGAAAATGTATTTAATATGCAAGTTTAATGGTAGAACTATTTTATTAGACGGAAGCATCTTACAGTGCAGCAAACTCAGGAATGTCCCTTTAATAGGAGTTTGTTGCCGTTGTTAAAATGTTGTCGACTAACAGATACTTTTTAACGATTATAATTATATATTAAATATGTTTTTTTGTGCATATAATATGTCAAATTTCATCTTACTTTTAAATGTATATTGTTTTCGTCTGTTCGAAATTACTGGTAGTCCAAACAGTAGGAAGACCGTAAACACACCGAATAAACAAGAAACTGTATTTAATATTTTATTAGTCAGAAAAATATTTTATTAGTATCAAACATCTTACAATAGCAGCAAACTCAAGACTGTCCCTTTAAATATATACATACTGTCTGGGTGGCTCGACAAGTTGAAACCACAGATACCCTCCAAACAACAAGTAACCCCGGAGGTGATGCTTATGTCATAAGCAAAACACTGGCCCTGGAGTTGTTGTTTTCCTTGAAACATGTAGTCCTTATTGCTTGGACGGGACATAGCTCAGTGGTAAAGCGCTCGCTTGATGCGCGGTCGGTCTGGGATCGATCCCTGTCGGCGTGTCCATTGGGCTATTTCTCGTTCCAGCCAGTGCACCCCAACTGGTATAGCAAAGGCTGTGGTGTGTGCTATCCTGTCTGTGGGATGGTGCATATAAAAGATCCCTTGCTGTTAATCGAAAAGAGTAGACCATGAAGTGGCGACAGCGGGTTTCCTCTATCAATATATGTGTGGTCCTTAACCATATGTCTGACGCCATGTAACCGTAAATAAAACGTGTTGAGTGCGTCGTTAAATAAAACATTTCCTTCCTTCCTTCTTTATTATTGCTTTTTTAAAAGAACAAACGGACTAGGCACAAGTTATACTACTTACTAGGCGTTCTCCATAATACATACATGTTGGGTGTGGAAAGAAAGAAATATTTTATTTAACGACACACTCAACACATTTTACTTAGACCGCTAGAGATTCACAGCTCTTACGAAGCTACTCACGACGCTCATGACAACTGTCGATCATGCCCCCCCCCCCCCCCCCCAATTTGTATATTGCCTCGATACAGTCCAATTCGTCAAGGGACGGTACTCTTCGCGATCATGCGCAATGGGAATGTGAAAGAGGTCTATTCGGGCAACAATTATAGAGATATTCGGACAAAATTTTATAACCGAAAACCTCTTTTCCATATATTTCTAGCATTCAACCCTCAAAATTGCTTGTAATCCATGTAAAAATGCGTAGTCATTCGTTTGCAACTCTGTATAGCTGTTTGGTAATAATGCTAATATTAATAAATGATTCGGGCATTTTTTTTTAATTCGGGCAAAAGCTAGCTCCCTCCCTCCCCCCCCCCCCCCAAAAGTGGGAGCCAGTACGCCTATGTTTGATACCACAGCTACCCTCCAAACAACAACCCCGGAGATGATGTTTTTATAAGCATGACATTGAATCTGAAGTTACGTATTATTATGGTTTAGTTGTCGACAATGAGAACTAATTTGGTGTGAAGGAACCCCGAACACGGGCTACGTCATGCCGGTATTTACACATCTTTATTTACACACTATCTAGAGCTGATATAAATGAGCGTACAGTTACATCGTATGTATATCAACAAGTATGACACACTACTTAAAAGTAAAATGTATTTACCTGTACAGCAGCTGTGCACGAGAGCGTGGTGTATGAAACCTTATGAGTAACGGCCTAGTAAATACTTAACAAGCCGAATGTGTAAAACCCCACACTTCTAACACGTCACGTCACGAACGTCAGCGTACCAAGAATTGTAGTTTCGCTTTCCTAAGAAACGGCCTCGGTGGCGCAGTGGTTAAGCCATCGAACTACAGGCTGGTAGGTACTGGGTTCGGATTCCAGTCGAGGCATGGTATTTTTAATCCAGATACCGACTCCAAACCCTGAGTGAGTGCTCCGCAAGGCTTAATGGGTAGGTGTAAACCACTTGCACCGACCAGTAATCCATAACTGGTTCAACAAAGGCCATGGTTTGTGCTATCCTGCCTGTGGGAAGCGCAAATAAAAGATCCCTTGCTGCCTGTCGAAAAAAGAGTAGCCTATGTGGCGACAGCGGGTTTCCTCTTAAAAACAGTGTCAAAATGACCATATGTTTGACGTCCAATAGCCGATGATAAGATAAAAAATCAATGTGCTCTAGTGGCGTCGTTAAATAAAACAAACTTTACTTTACTTTTCCTAAGAAACCGATACTAATCGTGTCACGTCACGAACGTCAGCGTACCAAGAATTGTAGTTTCGCTTTCTTAAGAAACCGATACTAATCGTGTCACGTCACGAACGTCAGCGTACCAAGAATTGTAGTTTCGCTTTCCTGAGAAACCGATACTAATCGTCTAATACTTGACACACATCGGTCGATTACCGCAGACTCGATGCTACTTGATTGAAAACCACACACGTTCTCTCATGATATACAAAATGCATTATTGATTTCTTTTCTTTTATACATAAGTTAGCTTAGGAATTTTATAAGACGCTTTGCAGCGCTTACGTAAAAGCAAAAGTAGGAATAACATGTTTTACACGTTATTGGGAAAAGCAAGTACAGTGAAACCTGTCTTAAGCGGTCACACAAGGGAGTAGAGAAAAGTCGCCGCTTAAGACAGGTGACCGCTGATTACAGGTTGCTACCGTTCTCAACAAGTTTATTTTCTTTTTCTGTTTAATTATTTAATTCCTACTCCATGCGGTGTATTGTCATAGTAGGTGAATCTACAAATGCCAAGCATAGCCTGCCCAGAGGCAATAAGATGAATTGCAGTCATACTTTCTTAATCGATACACAGTAGAGATGTCGGGACTGAAAGGGTACTAATATTCCTAAAGGTGTAAAGATCGGTTATTTGCTGCACCTTATCTCTGTTGTTAAAATATCGCTTTTGTATAATAGTAAACCTTTATTGTGGGCGCTTAATACAGGTATTTTAGCGATTTGGGATCCGATTTAGGTGGCCGCTGGCCGCGTTAGACAGATGACTGCTTATTGAAGGTGCATTTACATTATAAATCGTTTGGGAGGGAAAAAAGTGACCGCTTAAGGTGATTACAGGTGACCGCTAGGACAAGTTTGACTATATATATCAAAATATATTTAAATGGACTATCCTGATTTTGCTGCCATTGAAACTTTACGACTAAATGATCTTATTTAATGACCAAAATTACACTTTTAAACTTTACGACTAAATTATCTTATTTGCTGACTAAAATTACATATTAAAGGGACTTCAAATAATTTCGTACATACGAAAATCCCCAAATATTTGGAAATAAAATGAAATTTAACCTAGTACAAAATTTTAGAACGACCAGAAACACGTTTAATATACAGCCATTAATATTTTATGCATAAAATATATTTGATATGTAATTAAAATCGTAAAAAAGTCTCTGTTAGCCGATAACATCTTAAAAATTGCTGCACACTCAAATATGTCCCTTTAAAATATCACTATCTGTATAATCAAGATGTTTGTTGTGCTAATGTTCGTAGTAGTCCAAACTGGATTTTGCTATCATTTTCTAGGAGTCGTCTAATACTTAAAGGTCCTATGTCAAAGTTGAGTCGTCTAATATTTAAAGGTCCTATGTCAAAGTTGAAGCTACAAACTGGATTTTGCTATCATTTCTTTCTGACTGTAACAGAACCTTTTGAGCTACTACAAACATTTGAGCGATAAGCAATAAATTGACTGACTGACGTAGACTGTTAACGACTATAATTACATATGAAATACGTATATTGTTTGGCATAAACGTTTTTGTATAGTAAATGCTTTTGGTCTAAACCATTCCGATGTAAACTTTAGTAGACCGTTTTTCGCAGCCACTTTAACATCTTATACGTCTTATACATCTTTAACATCTTATACGAAATATGTACGTTAGTCGCTAGAGGTTCACAGCTCTTACGAAGCTACTCACGACGCTCATGACAACTGTCGATCATGCCCCCCAATTTGTATATAGCCTCGATACCGTCCAATTCGGCAAGGGACGGTACTCTTCGCGCACATGCGCAATGGGAATGTGAAAGAGGTCTATTCGGGCAACAATTATAGAGATATTCGGACAAATTTTGATAACCGGAAACCTCTTTTCCATATATTTCCAGCATTCTACCCTCAAAATTGCTTGTAATCCATGTAAAAATGCGTAGTCATTCGTTTGCAACTCGGTATAGCTGTTTGGTAATAATGCTAATATTAATAAATGATTCGGGCATTTTTGTTTAATTCGGGCAAAAGCCAGCCCCCCCCCCCCCCCCCACACACACACACACAAAAGTGGGAGGCAGTACGCCTATGTTTGATACCACAGCTACCCTCCAAACAACAACCCCGGAGGTGATGTTTTTATAAGCATGACATTGAATCTGAAGTTATGTATTATTATGGTTTTGTTGTCGACAATGAGAACTAATTTGGTGTGAAGGAACCCCGAACACGGGCTACGTCATGCCGGTATTTACACATCTTTATTTACACACTATCTAGAGCTGATATAAATGAGCGTATGCATATCAACAAGTATCACACACTACTTAAAAGTAAAATGTATTTACCTGTACAGCAGCTGTGCACGAGAGCGTGGTGTATGCACCTTGTTATGAGTAACGGCCTAATAAATACTTAACAAGCCGAATGTGTAAAACCCCACACTTCTAACACGTCACGTCACGAACGTCAGCGTACCAAGAATTGTAGTTTCGCTTTCCTAATGGCCCTGTCACACTGTAGCGTATCGTACTAGCGTATGTCAGCGTATGAAAAATATCACTCATACGTTGGTATACGCTGACATACGCTAGGGGTACGTTAGGCATAGGTTGTATACGTTTGAAGCACGGTGGCATACGCTGGCATACAGCGAGGTAGAAAATAATTTTTAAGCATGTTTAAAAATTTTGTGCGTACTCCGACGTATGGTTTATACGCTAAGCATACGTTAGGCAGACGCTGAATACGCTAGAGGTACGTGACTCCTAGGTCGAGTACGCTGGTCGTACGCTGACATACGCTGGCATGAAGGTGTACCGTATAGCTAGCGTATTGATAGCGCATTGATAGCGTATGAGTAACGTACTTCTAACGTATGTCTGACGTATCTGCAACGTATATAGACATCTTGGCGTATGCCTGACGATTGAGTAACGTAATTAACGTACAACTAGCGTATGATTGGCGTCTGGCCAGCGTATACCCAGCGTATTGCCAGCGTTTTGAGAAAGCGTACATATAGGGTGCCATTTCTAGCTCTTCTTCACTTCTTCGTGGACCTCGGACGAGAGACGATGGAGGTAGCTCTTCTCCAACACCAGCATGATCTGATGAATTTGGCAGTTCACCACATCCAAGATAACAAAAGAAGAAGAAGAAGACGTGAAGTCTGGGTGAGACCATGGATCGGCAGGCGACGGCAGTTTGGCCTCTACGACCAGCTTCTGGTGGAGTTCCGAAACGAGGACCAAAGATCATTCAAGAACTTCATGCGGATTCCCCCCGAGATGTTCGATGAGCCTCTAGCCAGAGTGGGTCCCAGGATCACCAAACAACACACCTGGTACAGGGAGCCCCTGGAGCCTGGACTGAAGCTCGCACTGACTTTACACCACCTTGCCTCTGGGAGCAAGTATTCAACCATGAAGTACGGTTGGAGGGTCCCCCACAACACCCAGTCACTCATCGTCAGAGAGGTCTGCGAAGCCATCATCGATGAGTACATGCCCGAGGTGATGAACTGCCCCACCACTCCTGAGGGACGGCGTGCCATGTCTGACAAGTTCCTCCAGAAGTGGAACTTCCCCCATACATGTGAAGCACTAGATGGGAAGCACATTGCCTGCAAGTGTCCTCCAAAGAGTGGTTCCCAATACTTCAACTATAAGGGATTCTACCCTGTTGTACTCATGGCCCTTGTTGACGCGGACGACAAGTTCATCTGGGCAGACCTCGGTGGTACAGGATCAGCAGCAGACGCACAGATCTACAATAACTCTGAAATCAAGGAATTTGCTGAAGACGGTACCATCGGATTCCCGGCCCCAGATCCTCTACCCAATGACTACCAGGATGTCCCCTACTTCTTCATCGGCGACGATGTCTTCGCCCTCCGAGAGACCACGATGAAGTCATACAGCCTCCGGGGTCTGGACAATGAAGAGAGGATATTTAACTACAGGCTTTCCCGCGCCAGGAGGGTGGTTGAAAATGCCTTCGGCATCCTGGCGAACCGCTTCCAGGTTCTGCTGACTACCATGCAGCATAACCCCTCCACTGTCAAGGTCATCGTGAAAGCCTGCATTGTCCTGCACAATCTGATGAGGATACGGTACCCTGGACTCCAGAACCAACAGCTCGATACGCTGGACATACGCAGTTCATACGCTACTCATACGCTAGCCATACGCAGAGTACGCTGGCCATAGGCTAACATTTCCTGACATTCGCTGGTCATACGCTGGCCATACGCTGGCCATACGCTACTCATACGCTACGCATAGGTTAAATACGGTATGTATTCGCACAATTCTGCATTTTCAAGGGCTTCTTGTGCGTATGAAAATTATTTTATGAATTTTCATATGTAACTCATACGTTTCTCTCATACGCTATAGTGTGACAGGGCCATAAGAAACGGCCTCGGTGGCGCAGTGGTTAAGCCATCGGAGTACAGGCTGGTAGGTACTGGGTTCGGATCTCAGTCGAGGCATGGGATTTTTAATCCAGATACCGACTCCAAACCCTGAGTGAGTGCTCCGACAAGTGATCCATAACTGGTTCAACAAAGGCCATGGTTTGTGCTATCCTGTCTGTGGTAAGCGCAAATAAAAGATCCCTTGCTGCCTAAAGAGACTGGCATAAACGTTTTTGTATAGTAAATGTTTTTTTATGAGTTTTAAGCTCAGACTCGTTCGACAAAAGAAGATGACATCTGATCTAAGCGGCTCATATATAAAAACAGATAAAGTGTTTATTAATACTAAATGAAGATTTTTATTCAGAATAAAACATATTTATTTGATTGTGAATTTTTAAACATATATGAATCTGTTTGTGACGGAACATGCTCTTAAATTTGTTTTCGCCTGTGGCGATTTTAATTGTGTTAGAGGGCCGTGTGCAGTTTAATTGCACTTAGCCCAGATGGGCAACTTGTTACGTAATACCTCCGCGCGACCGTACACATCCAGCCAGGTGCGGAGGCCATGTGGCGAGTAGTTACGTAATACCTCTGCGAGTGCGGTTTTTACAACCGTGATTGGCGACGATGGCGTCAGTAAGTCTGACGATCAGAGAGAAATAATACCGCTTGGACGCGGTGGAAATATCAGATGATAGGGGGAGGTACCGCCTTGTACCCCC